>NC_034593.1:137989898-138006369 GCF_900095145.1 Mus pahari
AGAGAGAGAGAGAGAGAGAGAGAGAGAGAGAGAGAGAGAGAGAGAGAGAGAGAGAGAGAGAGGAAGAAGCCACTGAAAAAACAGGAGTTAGTTTTGTGTTGTCTTGGAATATGAATGATACCCAGTGCTGGTCCATTGAAAAGGATATCCTTTCCTCTCTCAGCAGATATGTTTTTCTTTGAATAGCCTCATTCTCAATGACCCCTTAGCATTACCATTAAAGATTAAATTTATCTCTGTAACCACTCATTGGAAATCTTTTAGAAAACACAAACTATTCAGTACACGTGTTGTCTGCTGTTTGTCACTAAAAGCCATTTATTTTCAGGCTTGGTCTATCAGTCTTTAATGCTTTACTCTTAATATTTCTTCCATCTAAAATCTCTACACTGATTCTCTAAGTAGCAATATTTTTTAGCATAATTTTTAAAGAAGATTTATTTGGTTTTACATACAACTCACTTCTCTAACTGATTAACTTCATGGTCATCCATACCCCATGTTATTTATTTTGACATGTTTATATATTTTTTAATTAAAGCATATTTCTCCTCAATTTTGTGTATTACTCACTTCTAATATTTCAAAACCAAGGTCCCTGATTCTGGATTTTGAATACATTTTTAACTCAGTAAATGTTATAAAAATTGTTGTGGAATTCCAAATTAAGGTGCGTACCCTCCCTGCTGATATCCCCCCCCCATTTCAATTAGATAACGTTGATGTTTCATAAGATGTTTTAATGTTTACAATGTTGTTAAATTATGGGCTCAAGTTATATGTTTCATTGGGATGTCAAACGATTTGACTTAACTCTGGTAGCGATTATATCTTAAAAGGCTCTTTGTGTAATTGTTAATTTTGAATAACAACATAAAGGGATCTAGCTTTGTTTAATGGACTCATCCTGGGCATGTCTACACATGTTTCTTGCCCCATGATACATCTATTCTATGTCATTCCTAAAATCCCATGACTTGTCTAGACTAACATCCTTTGCCGAAATTTTCTTGTAAGACAGCTGTTGAATTTAAATGAAACTAAGCCTGTAGATTTCTAGAAAGTTGAAAAACACCCCAAAATAAAGACTTACCAAGCTTATCTTCCTGATAATTTTTCCAAACCTCTAAGGAAATACAGTGCCTGGTTCTGCTATTTAACCATGTGTGCTCCTTGCTCCCAATCTGGTCCCAACCATAGTATAAATTCTTTAATAAAAGAGTCACTTGTTTCATTTCAAGATAACAAATTTGTACAATGCTTTACAGATTCTTTGGGCAGGGTAAATGTTAGTTCCATTGTAGATAAAGAAGGAATTTGAAAAAGACCTAAAGACCTTAAGAGATTAGAAGCACAAAAAGTGAACTTAGCTCTTCCCTATGCTGGTTGTTTTTGTTTGAGTGTGTGGACATGCACACTTTTGTTTATATATACGTGATAGTTACTGATTAGAGAAACACTGATTTTTCTTATATGGTGGCTTATCAACAGTGAACCTGACATGGGATGAAGAGGCTGAGTTCATTTACAAGGTCATGTGTGGGGCGCCTTAACAGTTATGTGGAAATTTACATATTCAACGCAATAGCCATATGCACAGATAATTTTCAACAATTCATGGCTGCTATCCAGTACCCAAAGCCATGGCTTGCCTCTAACATCAAATGACTCATTGAGCAGCTTCTCTGTTTTCTGCTCTCCAAATATCACTTCCTCTTATGTTAACTTCCCAGTGTTTTTCTTTTCCCACAGGGGCTTAATATTCTCATGGCTTCAAATTTTTCTTTCATTCTTCTCTGTTAAGAAAGTTCTCACTTTTAAGCATACTTATTTGCAGCTTGAGAGTCATTTGATGATAAAAGCCCATTTTTGCAATTGCTGTCTTTCACAGTCAGTTTAACTGAAGTTATGTTCACCAAGAAAGCACACCTCTGGGGGTCTTCCTAGAAGTTTCCTGAGGTGTTCTGGGAACACCCAACCTAAGTGTGAATGACACTATCCCATAGGACTCCAAACTAAATGAACAAAGATCTCAGACGGAATTGTGCATAAATATCCACTCACTGAATGTGAACAAAATGTGCCAGCTGCCTCATGTCCTGCTATAGTTTCACAACCATGATAGAATTTAACCTGAAATTGTGAACCAAAATAAACTCTTTTTTCTTCATTATTTATATTCTCACACAATGGGAAAAATAACTAATCCTTCTTACTTCTCTTCTTCTATTGTTATAGATTAATTTTATTTTAAATTAGAATTATGAACTTTTAACTCTTCTCTCAACTGTAATTTTAGAGAACAACATAGACTAAAAGCAATGTTAGCAGAGAACAGTTTTGAATGCGTGTCTAAATAAGGAGTAGTATCTAGAATATATAAAGAACTTTCTAACTCAGCACAAACTATACAAACCAAAAATAAAACAGAGAGAAGATACAAAGTGACACATGAATTGTGAGGACATACAGCTGCAAATAAATTCATGCAATTGTGTTCAGCAGTTTTAGAGATCATGTCAATGCAAATTAAGCTTATTAGATGTTCCTGGGTACCTGAAAGAACATCCCATACTGGAAACGGAATATACCAATTAAGACTCAGTGAAGTAGTACCATTTATATTCAAGTAATTGTTATGTAAAATTATAGCCATTTTGAAAAATGATTTGACAGCTACTTCTTAGAAAGCTAAACATTCAATTATAATATGTCTTAGCAATTCTACATGTATGCACTTGTCACAGAGAAATGAAAGGTAATGTTTACCCACAAACTCATAAGAAGTGTCTATAGCAGCTTTATTTGTTATAGACCACAATCGCAAACCATGTGGATAGTTCTCAACAGATGACTAGAATATATGATGCATAAACATGACAAATTATATCATCACTCAGAAAAATATTGCATGTTTTTCTTATCTATGGAATCTAAGTTTAAGTATAAAAGACATGAAAATACAAGAGAAAAACTTCTGGAAGAAGAAGGAGAGCTGTGAGGAGGAAGGTGAGGAGGGAATGCTGAAGAGGAGTAGAAATTGAATATGAATGAATTTCACCACATTTCACATCCAGAATCAGAACCCAAACAGTGATGCTTCCACACCATACATGACAAAGCAAATGACAAGCCCACTGTCACTACTGGAGAAAATGGACAAAAATGAACTGCCACAAACCTGCTAATTGCTATCTGAAACTATTTGAAAATAATGTCTCCTTCATCATTTCTGTATTTGTGTATTGTAAATTATGATGGCATATGTGCTACAGTGTCACTGTCAGAGGAGATACGATGACAACTCAGACATCAGTCCTCTTCTACTATCTGAGTTTTAAGAACAGAATTCAAATTGCCATGCTTGATTCCAAGTGCCTTAATCAGATGGCTAATCTTCTCAACTCATAAAGTTTGTTGACCTATCTGTCCATCTGTCCAACCATTCCATCCGTCCATCCATCCATCATCCATCATCCATCCATCCATCCTCCATCATCCATCCATCCATCCGTCCATCCATCCATCATCCATCATCCATTCATCCATCCATCATCCATCCATCCATCCATCCATCCATCCATCCATCCATCCATCCATCCATTATCCGTCCATCCATGCATCCATCCATCATCCATCCATCCATCCATCCATCCATCCATCCATCCATCCATCCATCCATCCATCCATCCAGTCTATCTGTCCATCATCTCTATGTTAGCTAGTCGCCTACTGCCAAGGACCAGCCCCTGCTTGGAGAGAGGTTCTGAGGAAGGGATATCTGGTAGTGGCAAAAGAACAACTCAAAATCAATAGCCTTATATTCTGCTTGAGACAGCTCTCAATTTGTTAAAAAAAAATATAGCTCGTGGGTTTTCCCATCAAATTAAAAAAAGCTGCTAGAAAAATTTCTTGGATTTGGTGACCAGAGTCAGAAATCATGTTAGAAATAGTCTATAAGAGCTGAGTTTGTTCTCCAAGCAGTTCTCCAACCACTCTTTTATTTACATACGAATTCAGCCATTGATCCAGGTTCTGTATTGATTATCCCGCAGATTAGCATTTTATGACCTCAGCCCCTCCAGTCTTAGAAGACAGCAAGTGCATTTTTTTTTTTTTTTTAATTCCAGCGAATGAATTCAGAGATCTGTCTGCCTTTGTAAGCACAGACAATAAACTATCTGGGTGGAATCTTGGGCTCATCACTCCCCAGATCTCTACCATTTTTCTTAATATTTTTCTGACAAGCTGGCTCCTACGCTGGATACCTATGGTTTTTGTTTGTTTGTTTGTTTTGTTTGTTTGTTTGGCTGGTTTTTGGTTCTTTTTGTGGTTGAAGCTCCTGATATAATTCATATTGCATCCTTATATTTTGCTTGTTTATAGCTGAGAAATTATGTATTCTGGAACTCATGTTTTCAGAGTTCTCCCCATACTTAAGGGCTAACCTGAAGATTTAAGGTCACAGTATTTACCATTTTGCTATGGAAGTTAGACACACCCTCACTTCCCTGAATCCTGCTGTTACTGATTATCACCATTACTAACCTTGGCAGAGAGGATATTCCCCTGAAGGAGGAACACAAATATTAAAATATACGAACAAACCCTACACCTAGCAACTGTTAACACTTATGGAGGACCTTGCCCTGCTAGATTTGCTCCAGGGGCATGGAATGTGTCACGCTGTCCCTTTCAAATGGCCATGCAGCAAGCTACCTATCTATAGAGTACTGTGTACCTTTGGAAGTTGCTCTGCATTGACCTACATCCTCAGCTACAATTAAGTAAATGAAATCTATCACATATCCAGATGCTTTTTATGTTCCTTGGATAATTTAGCTGTTTTGTTTTGTTTGTTTGTTTGGTTGGTTGGGTTTTTGTTTTGTTTTGTTTCTGTTTTGTTTGTCCCTGTTTTGTTTTGTTTTGTTTTTTGAAATGTTCAGAATCACTAATTTTGACAAATAAAAAATTTTAAATTATTCAATTTGAAATTATATCTTCAGTTAAAAGTTTTCTAAAACTTTTCAAGCATGCCAATACCAGTCAACTTCTATTTGACTTTAATCCATTCCTGAATACATAAAGTTTTATTAGAACACCGTACTACTAGTAAGAGACTAGTTCAATGGCTGAAAAGTTCTTTTCAAGTTAATGCAGTTATTGAAGTTAATATTTCCTATTCCCTTATAAGTTGCCTGTGCATCCTCTTAGATCACTGGGCTAAATTTTTAGGCATTTTTCCTAGATTTCTAGATATCATATTAAATGAATAATTTTTGGAAGCCATCCAGTTAGAGTTAACACCAATTTAAATGTATCAGAGGGCCAATGGAGTTTTTCCCCCTGACTTTCATCTATTAGATACATTTGTGAATGTCTCCTTTTACAAGGCAAAATTTGTATTTTAGGAAACAGAACAGACATGAGGCAGAAAGGTCCCAGGTTTTGTTTGTAGTGGCTTTTGATCACTGGCAAGCCTTACAAATGAGAGAATGCCTTCCTGAGTGGACAGAGCTTTACCTCATACAACTCTAGAACACTAGAAAGTGTTTCCTGTGCTCAGCACAGTGATCAGCCACTTTTTACTAGTGTTGTCTTCTTACACATGGTGAGTTCCATCTTTGAAAAGACAGAAGTTTAGGAGTTGTGTTGACCCTTCACTCCATACTATAGTGATATCAGCCTCCACAAGTGCTCCACAGATGCATGATACACGTCGGCTTCTTATTTCAGCTTACATTTGTGAGCTCAAGTCATGTCAGGTGCTAGGGATCCTCCAGACATTCCATAAAGTGGTGCCTTGCAACGGCCAGCTGTGCTGGGGACACTAGACTTCCCTTTGCTGCTGTTCGGACTCACACATAGTTCTTCTTCTATTCCTTCTTACCATGTTTCCATGTGCTGGTTTTCTTATTCTCATCACAATTCGCACAATCGTCTTTTGGTGCTTGGAAGTGTGTTGTGTCCTATCTCTGCAGCTCGGCATCCTGTCATTTTTCTAATCTTTATTACAGTGTCCACTCACGCTGTTTTTATTGTTTTAGCTTTCCTCTGGTCTTGAGTTCTTACCATGCCTTGAAAGGTAAGATGAAGTTTAGAGAAGCAGAGAATATGATTACAAACACCTTGGACAGTCTTGCCTGGAATTAGTTTGTAGACTATTTCCTACAGATCCTTAGCAGAATGAATTCATTTAGTCACATTGACGTTTAAGGAGATCTGAGGAATTGAACCCAGCTTTACCTTAGGACTAAAAGGACATGGATGTGTTGAACATCTGATATTCCGCCATAGTAGGAAGCCAAGCAATTCCCTCTGACTTCTTTTAGGAGCAGTCAAGGATGTATAAAAATATCCCCACACCTTTGGTTTTTGCATGTCTGACTGCTCAACTCAATGAGGGGAATTTTATTATTAGAGAAAGCTGTGTATCAGTCTGGTCACAAAGAATTCCTCTCTATGTATGTTTCCAGGGACTTGTTAAAACAGACCCTGGCTGCTAATCTTCAGACTATAAAGTAAGTTTCTCATTAATTCTGCCCTTTTAGCAGCTGACA
Organism: Mus pahari; assembly: GCF_900095145.1. NCBI lineage: Eukaryota > Metazoa > Chordata > Mammalia > Rodentia > Muridae > Mus > Mus pahari. Next base: position 137,996,459 of record NC_034593.1, read on the forward strand.
GGCAATTTGACTGCTTGGAAAACATAGTGGGATTTTATGACCCACACATAAGTAACCATAACCAGTCATATGTAAAGTGAAAGCACAAATTGATGGCACTAAAGTAATTTTAGCCAACAATATTACAGGTTATATTTTCAAATACAAGCCCTTTATAAGACCTCAATGCTGTCTGAAGGAGCTGCTCTCAGTTCACTTTCGTGATGCATGCAAGTTTACTCATATCGTCCTTGTTCTTGTTTAACATGTTACTTTCCCCTTAGTAATAGTTTCCTTTTTATTGGTTATTTTATTTATTTATGTTTCAAATATTATCCCTCTTCCCAACTTCCCCTCTGAAAACACCCTATCCTGCCCCCCTGCTTCTATGAAGTTGCTCCCCAACTCACCTACCCACTCCTGCCTCCCTGTCATGGCATTCCCCTATACTGAGGCATCAAGCCTTCCCAGGACCAAGGGTCTCTCTTCCCACCGATGCTAGATAAGGCCATCCTCTGTTACATATGCAGCTGGAACCACAAATCCCTCCATGTGTACTCTTAGGTTAGTGGTTTAGGCATTGGGAGCTCTGGGGGGTCTGTTTGGTTGATATTGTTGTTCTTCTTTTCAGATCACCATATCATATTTTAGGAGTATTTGATCACAATATGTATAAACATCTTAGAATACATCTTAGAAAGGAATGTATAAATGTACCTATCTACATTAGAGATTCTGACCTGCTTATGCTTCAAGAACATAGGGAGGTACCAGTTTGAATGACAGGGTAGCAAATGACACTTTATTTCTTTAGAAAATAACATATTTAAGTATCAAAATGATATCATTCAGATTTTAAAATATTTAATAGGTGAAGTCAAACAAGGTCCATATTGCTATATCCAGCTAAGAGAGATCTTAAAACTGAGACTCTAAGTTCACAGATTATGTTACACATTGCTTTTACTTAATACTATATTAAGTGGAATATTATAATATTATTTCTTTAGCCGAATCAGCATTTATGGTTTGGGTTACACCTTCATTATTACTATGTTTTAAGTCAGCTAAGGACCTTATTTTCCAACCAGACTACTTATCTACATATTGACTTTCTGGAAGTTATGGGAGAGGATAAACTGCTGCAGATATATTTATAGTCCAATCCCTGAGACCTTGAAATAGAAAATAATTTTATGTAATTGCCTAAATAAATACAAATAATATTAAATTAGGCATAAAGTACAATAATTCTCATTGTTAAACTTCTGAGTAAGAGATAGCATTCAAGTATGTCCATGAGTTGTTATGCATTGGTTTTCTCTTTAATAAACATATTCTAGTGCTATCATTCCACAACAAAGCTCATGTTAGAATATAACAGTTTCTTTCCTGTTAGTTTGAGTAGATTTACTTTGTTAATTATTGATTATCTCCATCAAGAAGAGTGCTATTTGGTTATACTAAAAATGTAAATAAGTATAGGTATATATTGAATAGAGTTGTTGTTATATGCTAATATTCCATATAAAATGGAACTAGACCTGGCATCAGTCCTGGGGCCTGGAATCTATTCTGTGAAGTTGTGGAAGAATGCGCCCAAGTTCCATCACTTTGATGAGATCTTGCTTTTGAACAAGGAGACAGAAGACAGATCTGTCACTCAGTGACATTCCCGTGTTTTCTCTTTCTTTGTGTCTACTCAAAAATATCCAGAGGGAGCACTTCCCCCCCAGAAGACCAACCCATGGGGGTAATATGTGTTCTCTTGGAAGAAACACAAAGTATAGTCATGCTTTTGTTCTCATAAGCAAATATTGGCTAGATTGTCTAATGTTGACCATTTTCTTAATATCTTTAGTAAGGTGGATTTATATTTATTTACAATAATGTTAATTTTAATCAAGTATGTTTTCTATATCATGTGTTTTAGTGCCTTCGACATGTCTATAAGAAATTGATCTGCAAAACAAGAATTTTAGCATCAGAATTAGTTTTACTTAACCTCACTTTGGAAGTCTTCTACATTGATTCTTTCTCTTCTTTTTGTTCATACCCACTTTACAGCTTCATGGAACTTCTGCCAAACCAACTGAATATATTAGCAGAACACAGAAGAAGAAAAGAAGTTAATGAAGTTCTTTCAGTGATGGCTTAAGTGTTCTCAGAATAAAGAAAGTACAGGGACAAAGGATGACTAAGGATGAAGAGGAACAGAAGGAGGAGGAGCAGGAGGAGGGAGAAAAGAGAGGAAGACCTAAGCAACTACTCAGGAATCTTAGAGGACACTAACACTTTTACAAACCTTTAATCTGATCCGTGAAAGCAGAGCATCTGTCATCTATTTAGGAGATAATCAGAGTTTCAGGTACTGGCTTACACTTGCCTTTGCTCATGTGCATGCTTCCTTGTTTTCTCTAACTCTTGGGTGCTCTGTCAGCATGTAATGGCCTCTCTCATGCTGCATTCAGCCTGGACTCTTTGATCAGATGTTCTTGAAATTTGAAGCCCTCAAAACTCTTAGAAATAAATTTGCCTGCATAATAACAAACAACTTCTATCCTAATAAGACTACCCAGTCACGAGCTCTCTGTCATATCTTCCTGTGACCCTTCTGGCTCCCTGTTACAGCCAAATGACATATAAGTGTCAATATGTGTTTCTCAAAGGGAGCAGCAGTGACAGCAGTCTATAAACATGAGAAGGAACCTTCCCTGGCATGGTGACGAAACTGGAAACATTTTATTGACATTGCTTTTATCCTCTCATGAGTGATTAAGCACTGCTCACCTTGCCAATGCCAATGATGGAGTCAGAATCTAAGGACTGCAGGTGAAGTGTCCAAACTTGAAAGCTTTTGGTATTGGAAACTTGTGATTTACCATGAATCCAATCATTTTATGTCTGTTCAATTTCACCTCAAGCCCTCTCTGCTCTTTACCCTGAACAAAGTGGCATCACTTCATGTTAACATCTGAGTTTCCCTACTTATCGTGATAGTATTATGTAGTAGCATTTCTTGAGTGTATTATCTCTACCTGTGTGTAATTTTCCTCTTCCAAGCCATTCGCTCATGTCTGTCATCTTATAATTTTGCAGCTCATTCCAGTGAAGAAAGAATCTATTTCCTTGTGTATAGTTATCATTCTTTGGTATATCATCTGTTCTGACCTGTACATTTTCAGTCTTTGTGATTTACACAAGAAACTTGTATACCATTTCTTCTCTTAAGATGAGATATTAACATTATAGATTCCACTGTGTCTCAAGTACCTATTTAGACTGCTTTCAAAAAACCCTTGCAGTCGTTGAACTATCCCAGTAACCTAGATTCCTGAATCAACTTTATTCAGTTGATTTTAACTGTATCAGTCGTCACCATAGCTGACTCCTGTACCTCAGATTGGTTGACAGTAGCAATAGATCACATCTGTGCTTGTTATTCACTAATGTCTGAAGCCTGTGTATTATCCTTTCCCTCCACCCTACTTTTGGGTATCATAGCATTGAAATATGCTTTCAGAGTATCAGACTTAGTTCTTACTGCCATTACATAGAAGCAAACATTTCTGCCCTTGGTAATCAGGGTTCTTTACCCTTATATTACAGCACATCCTTTTCTGTGGATATTGGCTTAGAGGTAAGGGAAACCTAACAAGTGGCAGTCTTAACTTCTACTCCAGTGAGACTGTTGATATGTGTCATAGAACGATCATATACAAAGATTTTGTGTAATAAACCTTAGGGCTCAGCAAGTATCAACACCATCACTGAACGCTTTATAATTAAGTTTCATCCATGTGATTTACTCATGGCAAGGAAATAAGGGTGGAAATCATGCACCTTGATTGGCTTGTAGCACATAAATGATGGCTTATTCTTTTGCCATTCCTCTTCTGCTGTTTATTCAAACCGTTGAGGGAGCTATGGGTTGAAAGAGTATTTGTCTTTCAGTCTGTAAAACCAAAATGGTACAAGAGAGATTCTACCAAGCAATGTTAGCAAGGAATAAATTTTGAGGCCATAAGCCAAAAAGAAACTGGAGATTGTTTGGTAACTCCCTAAAACAACTAGAATGATTATGATTATCACATGATTGTCAACTCAGCAAAATCCAGAGCGTTCAGGAAGCAATAAAAGCATCATTGAACTGGTCCAAGGACACAGCAATACTGATTTCCATTCTTTGACTCTCAGGATAGTCTAGCTATAATAAAAAGAACATGAAATGCTGCATACGCAGAGATATTCAGTGCTATGCCCTCACCTGAACAATATAGTCTTCTCCACTGATATATATGTTTATATATATATATATATATATATATATGAACTATAGTAATGTTGGAAAAATCTTTGTCATATGTAGATGACGTCTTCATTTATTCTGCTTTAATTTGATGTTCTCAGAGAAAACATTACTTATTTTTGTTATGCAAAGCCTGTACTTATAGATGCCAATAGGAGCTTTTCAAAGGAAGAGACAATTTTTCATTGCAAGACAAGCCTTTTCTGATCAGGAGGGAAAACCAAGTTTTACTGTTACCAATGGGGAGGGCTGCCTAAATTATGTCTCCTATAGAGTTTGTGTGGAGGACGAGTCTATGTTAAAAGAATGGTAAATAATTCAGGACAAAGAATGATTAGTTTAATGGCATTACTCACTCGTCTGTCCCTGGGTTGAGCAGAATGGCTGAAAAACTAATCATATAAGTTCATTTCAATTGGATTATTTAATCATTTTGCTGGATAATCAAGATCATGGAGGTTGTTTCCTAGGTGTGTATCATGTTAATGCAATGTGGCAGAAACAGGCCAGTTATTTACCAGATCTGTTTGGTTTCCTTATTGTAGAACACACACAGCTTGAAGCCTACTTCCTTTCCAAGGATGGTTAGTGGTTATAGCATTATCTTTCACCTACGCTGCTTACATGCAAAGCACATGCCCAGACAAAAGCAATGCCTATCTCTACAGGCTTTTGAGCAGAGTGGGCTGTAGAGCCACTGTGAATGGGCAGAGTTGGCCCCTGGTCCTCATACCAGCATAGCTCTGTACTGAATAGATAGCATCTGAGTCCTCTATCTCAGAATAACTTAACTCAGCTACCAGTTATCACCAAGAAACCTCGCTGAACTTGAATTACTTAAAGGGCTCTCCTTAAATTGAACCAGCCAAGATTAAACTTGACTCACAAGAAAACCATCTTAAAATGATGCAGCCACATCCAACCAACTATTTGAGTTACTCAAAACAGGTGATTAATAATCCTTGGAATATTAAGATTTTAGGACTTTGGTTTTTTGTTTTTGTTTCATTTTGTTTTTCTGTACACAGTCATGAATAATCAAAACAGATCAGTTCCCAGCTTCTTTTTGAGTGCAAGTATGTCACTGGCCATATTACTTCCACAAAGATAATACCCGTCTTCAGTGGTGAATGCTAAGGTGAAGTCACAGGAAAAAAAGGACAGAGTATAAGTCAACCTGACATTCTGAGAGCTTGGAAAACTGAGGCATAGAAGAAAAGAAGCAGGCAATGAACTCTTCTTGGGTTGAACAACTAATATTTGCATGTTTTATTAGAAATGGTGATAAAATATTTTAATGCAATATTTCTGGCATGCTTTTTATACAGTCAAATTTCAACCTCTGTGCTTATAAAGGGATGAAAACAATTCTAATCCTCGTCATCACTAGCTAAAGATATTCTGGACTAATTCTGAAATTTCTTTCTAGTTTAGGGAGGAAAATAACAAGCATTGATAAGTATTTCTTTTGTTTTAAACACAAACTTAACTTTTTTACATTAAGTTTTATTTCATTCATGTGAGAATATTTGTGTGTGTGTGTGTGTGTGTGTGTGTGTGTGTGTGTGTGTGTGTGTGATGAGAGGAGCTGCTTGCACAGGCCAGAAGATGGCACTGACATGGGAGACCCTGGCATTCCACTCAACAGATGTTAACCACCTGTCAGAAGGGCCAGTAGCTGAACTCTGGTCCCCTGAAAGAGCAACAAGTGCTGTTATCTACTGAACTGTCTGACCAACCACTTAACAGTTTGAATGGGTCATAGAAGCTAAATTATAGGATCAGATACATCAAGAGACTTGGGCAAAGCTTTAGAACTTTCTGTTCTGTGAGGATAATAATAAAGCGATTAATTGCTTTCATAGAACTTATGAGTCCCTCATTTATCACATTAAAACTTTTATAAGTGAGCATGTGATCATTTCAATTTTGAGTTTCTAAAGTTTCTAACAAGATATTTTGCATATGACAGTCTTTACTAAACATCTTCTGATGTGAAAAATTACTAATCAGTGTGTCATTTTCAAAAATGAAACATAAAAGGGTCCATGGTTTTCACAGCAGAGTTCCAAATTAAATGCTAGTTTCTGAATTAGCAGCCAATCTAAGAAATGCCTACTTGACTTCCAGATTATAATTCTCTGTGTTAATTTCTTCTTTTTAAATTGGCAATAATTAGAAACAGAGTATTCTTTTACAAATTTAACAATGTGAATCTGACAAAAGAAGAATAAAAGAAAGAAAAGGACCTCATATTTCATTGCAAAGTTCACAAAAATAGAACCATTTTCTTCTTTACCACCCAAAATACAACAAACTGTTTCTATAAACAAGAATGTCAGGAAGTTTACACAGGCTAACTTCAGTGTTCATTGCATCATCGTAGTGATCAACGTTGCTTTGTCAAAAATTCCATGGAGAACAAAATGGGATAATTTTAACTTAACAAAGACTATCTGTACAAACTGAAATGTTATTGAGAATAAAGGCAGTTGACCCTGAGGCTGTAAGAAATTTAAAGGAAACCTTTCTGTTAAGGAAATGCTACATTTGACAGTGCATGAGAGTGATCCAAGAATTAAAATTTCTTTTAAAGTATGTTTACGTGGACTCTTTCTTAAACTAGCAAATAATATAACCCATATTTCATTTTTGAGATTATAATATAATTATATTTTTTCTTTCTTTTTCTTCCTTAGAACCCCTTCAATATAATTTCAAGTTAATGGCCTTTTTACATTATATATATATATATATATATATATATATATATATATACACACACATATATATATATATATATGTGTGTGTGTATGTAGTTTATATGTAATATATATAATTTATTCAATATTGTTGAAGTAGTATAGATTTATTTATTACAAACAAACACAAAAAAGAAACAAACAAATAAAAACCATTGGCTGAAGAGATGCCACCTAAGAAATAAGACTAAACCGGATCCACAGGACCTAGAAAAAAAAAAAACTGACAAAAAATAAAATAAAAATAAATACAGAAAGAATGAAAAAACGGCATTGGTGTGTTCTTATAATCCTAGACTGAGCAGAAAGAGACAGATAACTCTGTGGGGCTCCTTGCCTAGCATAACTAATCAACTGTTGGCCAGTGAAAGTCACTGAGACACAGGATGGATAGTGCCTGATGAATAAGGCCTGATGCAGGAACATTCACCTGCACACATTCGCACACATGCCTACACCTATACATAAACACCTGTAGACACATGTGCACGCATGCACATATGTGGAGAGCAGCACACACGTGCCCACAAATACAGTCTGCACACAAATGAACACCTGCTAACAAAAGAAAAGATCCACAAAGGAAGAACAGAATATTTTCTCTTTTCCCTCAGTGTGAAGAGTTTGTGACTCCAGCTGAATAAAACATTTCAGAAGGAACAGAGGTGGGGGGAGGGGTATGGGAAACTTTCGGGATAGCATTTGAAATGTAAATAAAGAAAATAATAATAAAAAAGAAAAAAAAGAAAATAAAAAAAAAAAAAAAAAGAAGTTCAACAGTTGGTGTCATTTTACATAATTTGGAGTTAAGGACTGGATCTTGATGTGTGGAACCATGCAGAAACCATTTTATATGATGTAGTCTCCTACAATATTTTTAATTGGAAAGATACTTTACAAATTGAATATGTGTTCCTCTCTGTTTTATAATTAACATAAAATCAGGAACCCACGTGGAGGATGAACAACATTTAATAAAAATAGCAGGCTAGCTTGCCAGAATCACTGATGTTATAATGGAGAGAATTGCACACTCCATAATTCATGATGTCTATGGGAGACACAGGGTTAGTGAGGGGAAATGTTTTGACTGTAGAGTCTAACCAAGAGATGCCACCATTTCCCTAATGAATAATGCAGACAACATCTACCCTCTGTGAACTAGAGAGAAGAAACTGTGGCGATATCAAACATCTCATTAGGGGAAAAGATTAAATGTGACAAATGTCTAGGAACTTTATGAAGAATGCTAGTAGACAGAATTTTTATTTTATTATTAATTGATTGATGGAATGATGGGTAAAGAAAGACTGTAGATTTTTTAAACCCTTTGGAAAATGAAAACTGATCAAGCAAAATGATCCTGTTCTTTTATTGTAGCCTTTTATTTTATTTACCGGTATATTTTGTGAGGTCTTCTATATTCAAATGATGCAGATTGTCAACAGGATAAGATGTTAGCAAATACATAAAATGCCTGTGCCTGGAAAAGACAAAAGGGTCCAGTGCTCCATTTCAGCTTCTGAGTGAGGATGAGCCCTGCCTCCTGTCATCAGAGCCCAGCTCCTGCTCTTGTTCACTGCAGGGACAGATTTACAAAGTTTCATTCAGATTCCAATGTAGACTTTAATGAATGGGATGCCTTATTATGAGTTTTGGGGGAAATTAAAAGGTAAAATTATAATAAATCCAAGTGTATACTATCCTTCAGGTCACTTAAGGACTTCTCCCTTACTTCAAAAGAAATGTTTATGCTTTCTTTCAATATTTATTCATGATTAATTTATCATTTAATGATAACTGTGTATATACAAAGAAGAAACTTTAAAATTTTCTGTTTAATCTTACATTTGGAATTATTTATGAAACCAGTCATTTCTAACAGATATAATGGGTAAGAAAAAGCTGTTCTAATCCTAACCTTTACCAAAACAACTTGCCCTTTATACCGACAAGATAACTATAGTTTTATACAATGCCACATTTATTTCATTTAATTACCATGTTTTTTATAATTTTGTGATCATATATGCCTGACTGCCAGATTCTTTTCAAAGCCTTCTCTATGATCTCTTAGACACACAAGCTGAGGTTCAGGTCATAAGTACTCTACTAATGTAATATCTATGTAGTGTGAGCTTCTTATTCTACTGCAAGCAGCAATCTATACCCATCCCTTTCTGTGTCCCACTAGTATCCAACTTGGATGTAAACATTTTAGTTAATTACAGTGATATACTCAGGGGTTCTTCTTTTCCACTTTTACCTTTTACTTTATTTCCACCAAGAACTGTCCTTATTCACCCCTTGAAAATAGAATTATGTGTTTTTAGTGGTAAGTACATGAACAGTGCTTGTAAACCATAGCACAACATTTCCTAGCAGTGGGTCCTATGTCAATTAGCACACACACCTTTGATTTTGATAGATAGCACTAATTTTCATCCAGAGAGCTGGCAACAACATATTGAAAATTGAGTATTTATGCGTTCTTCACAAGCCTTGACTATTATTGACTACTATATGTGTCTCTATTTAAAAATAGAAAGAAAAGCAATTTCCTTTGTACCTCTTAAGTCATAGCAAGACATTTTCTAAGATGTGTTATACATTTGTAATCATTTATTTACTCAAATGGTTTCTCAGTCAAACTGTTTTGCCCTTCTGATATACATGGTTTATAAGTTAAAGAAATTAGCTTTTGTCTCTCTTCCTGTTGGCGAAATTCTCAAGCCAGTGCTTTGCTCATGTGTTTTCTTCTACTGAGTATCATTTATATACATTCTCTCTTATGTTCTAAATGACTTAAGATTTCATTTTTGTTTTTATTTATTTTTATTTTTTTTTTTATTATTTTCTTT
>NC_034593.1:138006380-138008779 GCF_900095145.1 Mus pahari
TTTTCATTTCTGATTTTGTTAATTAGGATGCTGTCTCTGTGCCCTCTAGTGAGTCTAGCTAAGGGCTTATCTATCTTGTTGATTTTCTCAAAGAACCAGCTCCTGGCTTGGTTGATTCTTTGAATAGTTCTTTTTGTTTCTACTTGGTTGATTTCAGCCCTAAGTTTGATTATTTCCTGCCTTCTACTCCTCTTAGGTGAATTTGCTTCCTTTAGTTCGATTTCATTTTTGTTAAACAAACATATCCAATATTCTGTCTTTCCACAGAAATCCACAGTATCACTCCTTCTGATAAAAATATCTACTTTATCATACACTGACTGTAGTTTGGTCCATGTCACTGTCAGTTCCTCTTCAGCAATAAGAATCCAGGTAGATTCAAAATATTCTTTTATGCATGAATCTCCAAAGTTATCCCAATTAGAAATATTATATTTGAAAATGTCTTACCTATATTAAATTAAGAAAATGCTCTATACATTCTCTCTCTCTCTCTCTCTCTCTCTCTCTCTCTATATATATATATATATATATATATATATATATATATATAGTACATGCTACTTTTTTTATCTCTATACCTAATTTGTAATGTACAGTTAGCTCCTGTTTCTAATTTTAACTGCCTCAGTAAAAAATAGATTATATTTTTTGATTATGCAAATGTATATTTCCCTGAGCAGTATTTTGAAGTTTTATTGAAAAATGTTCTGGACATATCTCAGGAGGGTTACTTCTTAATTAAGTTAATATATTTGTTTCTTAGATTTGAGAGATGACAGTTTCATGAATATATAAGCTCTATGAATACAAAAATTCTTTGCTGTTCAGTCTTATTCATAAAATGCTACAGTAGTTACATATGACCAGTTCATTCCTCATGAATATCTTAATCTTTAGGTAAATTAAAATACCTCAATCAATAGACATACTATTTAAATAGTTGTTAATAGTTTGTGTTGATTTCATAAGGTTGCCATGATTAATAAAACCAATTAGTTTAAAATAAAGAAATTTACTTTTTCATAAATCAGAAACCTGAAATAAATCTATCTGTCTATCTATCTATCTATCTATCTACCTATCTATCCCTCTATTATCTAACTTCATCATCTATCATTTATCTATCAACTATCTACAACATCTATCTATCTATCTATCTATCTATCTATCTATCTATCTATCTATCTATTCTTTTCTATTCTAGTCTATTCTATTTTATTTATGTATAAATGTGAGACTTTCTGTCTATCCCAGTATTGCCTTGAAGTTGACTTGTATTGTGTCTGATGCAACCTCCAAGTAACTAGAATAACAAGTGAATTCTACAAGCCTGGTTAGATTTTAAAAATTCAAGGTAACTGGATTAATTCCTTCTAGAATTTCTAAAGGACATCAATCTTTGTTTTCCTCACAGCCTTCTATGGATGCTGGCTGAACTTCACATTTCGTGTCCTGTGCTTGTTCCCAGAAATCTCTGTTGTCTCTCTTTGTCCTCTTATCACATCTACTACTATACTAAACATATATTATAACCCATGTGACTAATTGAAATGGTTTCAAGATAAGGAATCATTACCAAAATTCTTATATAGTTGAATGTGCAGAAAATAAGAAGAAATTGAGACATTATGGTATAATGAGATGAGGATCGACTCAGTGTTCATGGCCACACCCTGAAATAACCCCCACCCTGCCCTGTATAGGTTATCTTGAGTATTTCTTATTGAGACACTGGTGATAGCATGAGCCTATGTAAATCAAAGTCTACCCTTGGTGTCATAACTCCTAAAATAAGGTGACATCTCCTAATCTTTCCTTGTTGATCTGGGTCCCATAGTTCACAGTATTCTCAGTAGTACTGTCAGTTAAGCTGTTACTAGACAGGCCCTTTAAAAGCCTTACTTACAGCATTCAACCATATTCTTGGTCCAACCCTACTACCACCACCAAAAACAAACAAACAAACCAAAACCCAAAACTGAAACAAAAAACACCAAAACAAATAAACCAAAAATAAAACAATACAAATAAACAGGACAGATTTTATGGTCAGACATTTCTTGGTACAATTATTGCCCTAGTTATGTTTCCATTTCTGTGACAAAATACCATGACCAAGGCAACTTATGGAGGATTAGAGTCCATGAGTATCATGGTTGAGAACATATCAACAGACAAGTAGAGATGGCATTGGAGAGGTATCTGAGAGCTCACATTTTGAGATATAACCTCTTAGACCAGAAAGGCAGGGAAAGACATGAGAGGGGGAAAGAGATGGAGTGGGAGGGCGAGAGTCAGACACAGACACAGACAGACACAGACACAGACACAGACACAGACACAGACACAGACACAGACACAGACACAGACACAGACACAGACACAGACACAGACAC
>NC_034593.1:138008799-138017178 GCF_900095145.1 Mus pahari
ACAGACACAGACACAGACACAGACACAGACACAGACACAGACACAGACACAGACACAGACACAGACACAGACACAGACACAGACAGACTGAGAATGGCATGGACTTTTGAAACCTCAAAGTTACTCTCCATTGACACATCTTCTCCAACGCATTCCTAAGCAGTCTACAAACTGAGGAATAAGTATTCAGTTAAATGAGTCTAAGGGAGTTGTTCTTATTCAAACTATCACAATGTCAATAGATTTTTATTCATTGATTAAATACTCTTTATTTGCTTTCTTTCAATCTGTGCATATAAATAGTAATACTATACTTACATCTTTTGGTTGATAAGTTTTGTTTACTCCTGGGTAAAGTAGAAATAAAGAATCATACATTATGTGTGTTTGAAACTTCATAAAGCATAGATAAGTCATTTTTCAAAGTTGTAGCAGCTTTTAAATCCTTATTAGCAATGTACATGAGTTCCAGTTGATAGTATATACATTATGATTGTTTAGCACAATCTATAACTGTATATTTCATGATTGTATTTCAGTTTCTTAAAGCAGATTAGCCTTTTATTTAACCTAGTCATGTAACCGACACAAGGCATATGAACAAGTCTAATAGAGAATGAGCTAAACTCTGCATTTTGAATTTGTACCTGTTTTAAATTTAAAAGGAATATAACATTTTGGGCTAGAGATGTTTCATAGTTGTTATGTGATCAAGTCAAATCCTGCATAGAGAGCTTGTATCAGCCTTTCACTGGTTTTACATGCCAATACAAAGATACTGACACGTGTAATCATTGTACAGAGATCTACTTGTGCTGTTCTGCTGTTTTCATATGGCCAAGCAATCCTGCACATGAAAGTCATCAGAAACAACAGAGATGTCAACCTCAAAAACTGTAAATGATAATTATTTAGAAATAATGAATTCAATATACAAGACTCTTCCTTAAGGTATTTTGCTATAATTATGAATATGTCATTTTGGGTTTATTTTTTCCCCTAGGAACAGTAATAAATCCTCTAATTGAACTACATTTACAATAAATACAGGGCATGTACAAAGCAAAGCTAAAACATAATTTTGGAACCATCTCTACACTGAAAGCCGTTTTACTTAAGTTACCTTTTTTTCCCTGAAAACCATTTTTTTTCTTAAGGGAAAAAAAGAACAAATGTTTATTGAAGAAAATTATATATATATATATATATATATATATATATATATATATATATATATATATATATATATATATATATATATATATCCATGGTAACACTGATCAATTCAACTGACTGGGTAAAAATAGCCATGATTATCTGCTTAGTCACAAGACAGAATGAGGTAAGTATTAAACATGTGTTTGAATCATTGGTAAATGGGGAGAATTTTTCTATCATTGAAAACAATGTGAAGAGCTGCTGTGTTTAAGTTTTAGGCAGGACATGGTGTTGCATCATTCCTATTAGTATCACATGGTCTTCAGCACTCCTCACTATGTTAATTAAATCAACCAAGAAAAGAGGTGGATCTTAGAACAGTGAAAACCTTTTACCTTACTTCCCTTTATTTGAAATCATTTATTAATGGGTGTGAATTCATGGCTTAATTTAGCTCACAAAAGGAAAAGATGCCAATGTACATTGTAACTAACTGTTTGCATATGTGTAACATGGGCTGCCTTTCTATCCTGTGTCTTTTAAGAAAAGAATTATTTTATTAATACTTTTACACATTAACACAAAAGTTCAAAGAATTTGAATGCATGGCTCAAAAGATGGCAGATTGATAGAGCTATGTCATGTAAAGCATGGTTAGCCTGGTGTGGTGGTGCACGCCTTTAATCCTAGCACTTGGGAGGCAGAGGCAGGCGAATTTCTGAGTTCGAGGACAGCCTGGTCTACAAAGTGAGTTCCAGGACAGCCTGGGCTACACAGAGAAACCCTGTCTCAATAAACAAAACAAAACAATACAAAATAAGACAAAAACAAAACAAAACAAAAACACTGTAAAAGTTTCCAACCATGTAAGACTTGATAATTTGACAACCTGAGGGTTACATACATGTACAACATAAATAAGATATTTTGTAACCAATATTTTCCATCACACAAGAATAGCTAGTATATAAGTATTTGATGATTCATTTCTTACTTGTATTTCTCTGTGACATTCCTTTTATATCATTGATAGGAAGAAGATATTAGTTAAAGACCAGTGATAGTATATAGTCCGAATAGCTGGCACTAGGTGTATTCTAATTTATACTTCAACTCAATGGAATGTTACAAATTCATGATGAGAAGTGTATGGTTGGTGGGAAAGCTCAGTGGGTAAAGACACTGGAAACCAAACGGGAGCGCTTGAAAAGAAAGTAATAGAACTTCATCTTAAAAAATTATGTGTCTGCTGGGTGTGGTGGTGCACGCCTTTAATCCCAGCACTTGGGAGGCAGAGGCAGGTAGATTTCCAAATTTGAGACCAGCCTGGTCTACAGAGTGAGTTCCAGGACAGCCAGGGCTACACAGAGAAACCCTGTCTCGAAAAAATGAAAAAAAAATATGTGTCCACCTTGGAACTCCAAAATAATCTCATTCCAATTGGAAAATATGGAAATGTAGGCAGATGTCTTAGTTCACATAGCCAGACATGATATAATACCTAACCAAATAAGATTATTTGATTCTGCACTTTGAACTGACCAAATGGATTCCATCCACTCTGAGGAGGAGAACATCTAGTTTATTCTAGCTATCATTTCATATATAAATCTTCTCCAAACTCAATTTTATACACACAACCAAAATAATATTAGATTAAATACTTGGGCGCATTGTTCAATGTTAAGCTGTTACATGAAATTGATAATCGTT
Organism: Mus pahari; assembly: GCF_900095145.1. NCBI lineage: Eukaryota > Metazoa > Chordata > Mammalia > Rodentia > Muridae > Mus > Mus pahari. The sequence goes on from NC_034593.1 coordinate 138,011,671, forward strand.
GTGGGACATTCTTGTAATTTACAAAATATAAGCTTATCTAAAATTTAAAAAAGAAACCAATGACTTATGAGCAAAACTTTGCAGAACTGGGAGCAGGATGCACAATGTCACAATTTCACATCAAGAAAACCAATCTCTTACCTATGAACTAACTACCTTTGAGTGTCCTAATCATCGCTGCTAAGCAAAAGTACTTGAAATTAATCAGTCACATCAAGTTTCTGATGCAAGATTTTTAAGGTTTGTTGCAAACATACATTGAATTACAAATGAGCATCTTCAAGAGAATGGAAGCCTCCAAGATATAAACATATGCCCCGTAGCCACCACTTCCTAAGGTCTTCCCTGGATTGCTAAATGGCATGACTCTTTGTAATCTGTTTCTTGAAAGTAATGATATAGACATTTTAACTGGATCCTAGCATCAGTTAAAGAGTTTTTTTTCCTTATTATCGATTTTCTCTTTTAGTGAAAATTATTTTTTTCACTAAAATTTCATTAATCCACATGGCATTTTATTCATTCACAAAACTCAACGTATCTATATTTATACCTGAATTAAACAGTTAATAAGACAAACTATGGTAAAGTATATTGTATGAACAACTTAGAAACATCATTACTGAAGGAAACATAAAATACTTTTAAAACAAATTTATTGTGTAAACAGTTATTTCTTGTGGCCTTTGACAATGTGTAGGATTCTTGTTAGAACATAGAAAAGGACACACTTGGTTGAAAATTCCCATGAACAAAACTATAAGAAAAGCAAAGGAAATGTTTTATTTTTTAATTATCAAATATTTATACCAAAATTATTATACCAATCTAGTCAATTTAACTGCCTCCTGGGGAAGAATGACAACACACTGCTAAACTGAAGAGGAATGATTCTGTGGTATGCTTATTTAAGAAGACTTGCCTGATGCCCAAAAGAGCTTATTTTTAATCAAATATGATATAGGTTTGAAGTTAATACTAGAATGTCACTGATACATGTTATTGAAGAACAGACATTCTGCTAAGTGCCTATAATTTTATAGCTTCAAAGTCATGATCCAAGATAGGTATCAGAGGGCCAGTTGTTACATGTATATCATAGCTAAAGTCAAGGTTGGAAAGACAAGTTCTGAACTGTGATGATCAAGTCCTAGAAATATGTCAAGTTATGATTAAACCCATTAGTTAGAATAAGTGTGCTGACCATTCTGTTCTAAACGGGAAGTGGATTCTGTCTTTGGTTTATGTTTCGCTGGTTCGGTTTAACATAAGGTATTCTCTGACTGTGGAAGGAATGCAAGAGACTATCCTCTGGAATACAATATATGCTTAATAACAAAAGGCTGCTAGATTGACATGACATTCCTTAAGAAAATTGAAGTATATTATTAGTATATTAATTAAAACATACTTCAATAGGGGCTAAGATACATTGTGTACATGTGTGGAATTTTCAAAAAAAATAATTATGATTTAAATTAAACAAAATAAACTGGTTCAAGCTCAGTCCTAGAAACCATTTGTGTATGGAGGAATTGAGCAAGAAGGGCCTCCAGGGTGAGACAGAAAGTAAGGCCAATGCTTTACTGATGAAAGTAAAGAGAGTTTCAGAAGGTCCAACTGGAAGCCTGCATTGGACAAGAATGATTAATACTTCCTATGGGCAAGTCTAAAAATTTTAAATGAAGGTATATGACTAATTCAAAGATAGTCATCAGCATAATAGAAGTCAGAGTTAGTTCAGGTAGAAAATGGACAAGATTAGTAATACAGTCAGACCGAGTAGGTATGTCTCTAACCCAAATCAAAGTGTGGCACTAATTGATGTAAATCACAGAAGGCCATATAAAGAATGCTTTGTTGAGCTCTTGAATGATAATTACATATCAATTAATGGAGACACTTAAGGCTTTTAATTTGAATCTTTTGCTTGGAATTTATTCAACTGTGAAGGAATATGCTTTCTTTCTAGTCCTAGTAAAAAGTATATAAAAAGTTTATTTTACAAAACTGCAATTGGCTTCATACTCTCCCTGTTATTGCTTAATTATGGATTTCTCAAAAAGATTTTCCTCTCCTTTAAAAATATTGCTGTCAGAGACAAATTCTTAGCTAGTTTCAGAATATGATGTTGGCTTCCCAAGCAGAAAGCTAGTTACATGAAATGCTGAAAATTCACCCCTAGCTTTTTCAGTGAAACTATAAATAACAGCTATATTGTGCCTTGGGAAAACAAGTGCAGGCTCAAAACTTTATTAAAAGTTATTTTTTCCCTTGAACTGCTGCGTAAGTCACCTATAGGCTAAATCTCATAAGTTATGTGTTATCCTTAGCAGACAAAGGGGAAGATAACTGGATCACCATGCTGTATACTTGTACCCAAAATATCAACATACATATTTGAAGATAATCAAGGGAAATATATATGAGAGGAAGAGATGGGTGATAAGTCCATTGTTTCGAATTGATAATGTTAAAGATCTAACTGAAGAAGAGAGTTACAACATGTGTATGTTTTTAAATAATACTAATTCTTCATATTTGGGGGATGTGACTTACTGTAATGTAAAGTCATCTCTTGCAGGTATTAATGAAACTATTCCCTTAGATATCAATTAGGGAGAGTAAACTGTTTAAGTAAAATGATATGGACTTTTTTTGTATTCAAGAATTTTGTACACATATTCAATATTTGTTCATTTCTACCCGTTTACTCTCATCATTTCCCCTATATATACTGCCAACATACCCACTCCCAAATTTATGTCTTTTTCTTTAAATGACACAATGTTAGAAACACAAGCAAGACAATTTTGTGTAACTTAAAACCATTCTGTATGACTTGGAATAATGTATTGCCTACAAGGAAGAAGGCTACCAGCTCAGTTAAGAACCAACTTAGGAACCAAGCCCAAGGAAGACTTTAATATGCTAATAAACTAACACCAAGTTGGCATTGATGCATTTTTGAATCCCCTCTAAGCTGTGAACCCTGATGTTGCAAGGCTACTACACAATGAGATGATACAAAACTGGAACTTTGGAAGTAGCCCATAGGACAATACTTTCATGACCAGGAGATACAACATCTCAAGGCTCTGCACTGACATCCATTGGCATGAGAACTTTGAAAATGGCCTCTTTTTTGTCCTTGGGTGAAGGGACCATTGAACTTTTGTTACAGTTGCTGAACTCACATCTGTTAGCACTAGCTGCTAGCCAATATCCTCCAAGTCCTGCTGGACCTGCACAAGTGTCATCCTCCTGAACTTCTACAGCTGAATGTCATCAAGGCAAAAGTGGAGTGAGTCTATAAAGTTTCCAAAGCATCCTCACAGAAGAAGGCTTACCTAGTGGAATCTGAAGCAGCATGTTCTATGCAGTCGAATGTTGCCTGCTTGGTGAGGTGTCTGTTTAACTTTGGATTGGCACAGTGTTATAGAAATGCTTATTTTAATAAACTGAGTATATTCGAAAGATAAATCGTGTGTGAACATACCAATTGCAAAACAACTCACCGCCCTTCTGTTATGCTTGTCATTCTAGCTAGGGGTGTCCAGATGACCATGGATCAGAAGGCATCTACTGGAGCCTAAAATATTTCCATATCTTCAATAAAGAAATATTCTCCACTAGCAATTTTTGACTGCCAATAGTGCCTCAGTAATTGGTGGAGCCTGGAGACCATCTACTCCAGGTGATTTTGCATCTTGCTAGAGAGTTGATTCTTCCAAAGTCTAACTCCTTTCATTGAAGTAAGGATCAGAGAAAGTTACAGAGAAATGAGAATAGTAGTCAGTTATCAGTCAGGCAACAGTTCTAGGATATGGTGATTTTAAGAAAAACAAGAAATAAATCATGAGAGTGAACTTCTGTATTACTTTGCAACTATGAAGAGAATTGGGATTGGAAGCATCAATGACTTTAAAATCTAGTGACACATTCATTCTACATTATTATTTTATAACCAGCACCACATTTAATTTGTATCATTTGTTTACATTTTCTCTGAATTCTGTCACTGAACTCTTGAGAGAGAAAATCATCACTTACTTTTGTTTGATTCCCACTGTGAATGTATTGATTCCCACTGTGAATGTAAATATCCAATGAAAGTGCTTCTTTAACTTCTGTAGCTGAGCTAATACCACTCTCTTCTTCTTTATATTTTCCTATATGACTCTTTTGCCTAATACAAATTACTCTTCATAAACAGACTTTTACCTCTAATAAATTTATCTCCATATGTCACTTGTATGAACATTTAACAAATACACAGTGTATACAACAGAAAAAGGATGATGATGGACATAAATATTTGTTTCATATGAATTAATATACAACAAGTCTAGGGTCAGTTATAACTAGAATTGAGAGAGAGCATCAAATCTTCAAATGAGAATTAAAAATATAAATCCACCAATGGGCAGGAGATACAGGAATAGAACTTCAAACAATGACAGCATTGATTCTAATATGGAACAGGGTAGAATAGCCAATCTTAGAGGTAAAATTTAGAGATCAAATGCCCCAAGTACAGAATAGATCTCAAGACTTTTCCTTTTAGAGTGGAATAGTCTGCAAATTGCTACATTTTCCCACCTTAAGACTGAACATGGCCTCACTGTATGGCAGAATGTAGACTTTGTTCTTTAAGCATATGAGCAAATCTCTATCATTGTCTTGGAGAAGATTTAGGCATACACTCTTTCTATGTGTACTTTTTAAGAGTGCCTGATTCTGTAACTACAGGCATCAACAGAGGTCTTTTTCCTTCTATATATTCATTGTTTACTGCGAAAAAGAAGGGCAGCATGCATTTCTGAAACAATGAGCACAAGGCAGTAACTGTGTCCTAGTTTTCCTTCGGAATACTGTGTGAGTAAAAATAAGGTTTGACAAAGACAAGGGAGAGGTATAGAGCATGCCCTTCATTCCTTGCAGACCTCTTGTGTCCGTGTTTCTGCCTCTAATGACTAACTCTCTTGGTGGGATCATGGAAAGAAGGAATTTCCTTAAACAAGCAGTGTTCAGGCCTACCATTAGGATGGGTATAAGTTACCATCTACATGATGCTCTCTAGAATCTGACTCAACAGCACAAGGAAACAAAACCAAAGGAGAAGAGAGGATGTAGCAAAATGTTGCTGAGAAGTCATGTCTTCTAGATATGACCAGAAGTTTCACTCGAGAAACCTTAACAATATGACAACAGAAACATTTTCCCAACACTGAAAACAACAGTTGAGATCCAAATATGAATGAGGAAAAAATCTCATGGCAGGCTCCACCATTAGATGAAGAGCTAAGGCAAATTAACAACTGTTGGAAGAGAAAAGTTAGTCTGCTGCACAGATGAGATTTCTAGATGAATTTTCAATGCCAAGTGGTCAGCGCTAAACACATAGGAGCAACACTAAATGAAATCAGCATGATGCAATAATACTTTTGTCCATACACACACACACACACACACACACACACACACACACACACACACACACACACA
>NC_034593.1:138017268-138100335 GCF_900095145.1 Mus pahari
AGAGAGAGAGAGAGAGAGAGAGAGAGAGAGAGAGAGAGAGAGAGAGAAAGTAAAAAAAGATGTCATGAATTTTGGAGAAGCAGGAGAGGAAACAGAGGCAGGGGAAACAGGAGGAAGAAAATAGTGTAATTTTATTTTAATTTTTAAAATGTATGGTAATAAACTCAACACAAATTAATTGTGCAATATCATTGATAAATGTCACCCACAGAATCAATTTTAAACACTTGATCCTATTTTTGAGATTATTTGCCTGTGATGATCATTAGCATAGCTGGAAATGAGTGACTAGAAGGTGGGATTGGGTTTTGTAACATGCCTGCTTCCTTCCCCCCATCTCTCCACCTTGTTCTAGTAAGACAGAAGAAGTTTTAACACTGCATGCTCACAGCAATGATGCTGTCATACCTTCCACATGATGTCACTGCACTGCACTGTTGGTTCCTAAGCAAAATAAAATCCTTGGTCAGGTAAGTTGCTTCTTATCAAGTAGGGTCAGCTTAGCATAGTGACAAGGAAAGCATTACTGTTTAATGAGTTATGTCTTTAAAAAATTAAAATTTGTGTTCACTTTCCTTCAGTGCTCTTGACCTCAGAACATACAGATCTTCTACCTGCAATTCTCTGTTTACAAAATGTAGCCCTGTTAACTCCAGCCATGTCTTCTTGTTAAACTACTCAGTCATATCTGTTTTCTTTGTCCCAGTAAAGGAAGCATAAGGACAATCATTTCACAGCTTCACCTATAGCCTCTCATCATGATTCACTGATTAAATATACCAAGTTTTGTAAATATTGAAGCTTTTATTCATTCATGAATGTCTATTATAGGTGGTTTTTTTTTTAATTTACTAGTCCATGTATTATAAAGTCATTTGGGTCAGATTCCTTATATTTTGCTGACATTCCTTGTACAGATTCACAAGAGTATAATTGACACAGATTTTAGGAAATCCAGAGGCAGTTCCTCCTAAATTTATCAAGGATTAGCTTTATCAAAGTAGATTAATTTTTATAATTTGAACAGGGCCCCATTGAAGAATAGCTACATGCTTGTTTATTGATTGCTGGGTAAAGCAAATGCTGGTATCCTTACCTCTGTGACTAAAATAATTTAACACCCTTTCAAAAATATTCTTAAAAATGAAAGTTTTCTAAATGTGTAACTTCTTAGTGATTTCAAAAAGTTTTCTCTGCTTGTGTGTGAGGTTTATAAATAATTCAATGTTCCTTATTTATATTTGCCAAAATCTGAACGAATGCTCCCATAATGTGCCTCTTCAGGGATGTTGTAAACATATGTTAAATTTATTTAATGAGTTATCAAGATATAATTAACATGTGAAGGACAGGGGCTTTGGCCAATAACAATATGTTCTACTTACAATGAAAATAAAATATTCAATCCAATTACTAATATAACATATAACACAATAGTCCATTTTGCCTTGAATATTATATTGTGTTAACTTGTAATCCATATTTCATTTGAAAGCTGAATAAAAACAAATTCATTACAAATAAACCAATTACTCTCATAAGCACTTTTAACATTATTCATGTTGTAACAGACACTGTATTTTTTCATCTGCTTTAGAAAAAAAGGTGCTTAGACTAATGAGCTTGTTTCTTGCCTGCTTTACTTCTCTATGATATTATAAATTTTAGTAAGCTAATTTTGCTTCATTTACATGCAGAGAGGATCATGTCAGATAAATCAGAGTCTAGATCGCAGCATATCTTGGCTGTATCATGTGCTCAGTGAGAGCAGATGAAGATGTGTGATGGCGAATTCAACTCACATTCAGTTGTTAGTGGTGAGAGAAAGAATACCTCTATGTCCAATTAAAGGAGGAAACATTGACACTTTAGCAGAAAAATGAATCCCTTTCAATTATAGTTGTTAGTTAGGGTTTTATTGCTGTGAATAAACACCATATTTACAGCAATTCTTATAAAGGAATTCGTTTTATTGAGGCCAGCTTACAGTTCAGATGTTTAGTCCATTATTGTCATGACAGTAAGCATGGCAGCATACAGGCAGGCATGGTGCTAGAGAAGGAGCTGAGATGTCTACATTTTGATCTACAGGCAGCAGACATAGTTGGAAATTGTGCACAGCTTGAGCCTCTGAAAACCTCAAGTCTCACCCCTAGAGACCCACTTCCTCCAACAAGGCCACACCTACTCCAGCAAGAGCACCACTCCTAATTCCGGCACCCCCTGTTGATCAAGCAATCAAATCTATGAGTCTTTGGGGCATCCTTATCCAAGTCACCAAATATAGTTCTGTGTAGTCATTTCAAATTGGTGATGTTTGCAAAATCTGCTCTTCCCATCTCACACTACAAACACAGGTCTTGTCTCCCCTACCAAATATGTTATGGGAGGGAAATAATCCTGTTCTGTTTCTGTCCAGGAGAAAACACATAGAAATGTGCATATACCTTATTTCCCGTTATATTCTCTAAGTTTCTCCACCCATGTTTCTCCAAGTTAGAAACTCCATGGAAGTGAAGGTTCATTGATATCAAAGGCTATTCTCACCATTAGGTGTTGTTGTAAACTGCCTTTTATTATTACAAGTTTGCTCAAACCCCTTCTAGTTTAGCAAGCCACAATTTTAATTATTTCTCACAGATATAATACAATCTGGAACTGTCATTTTCAAAATCTAACTTTTGAAGTAAACATATGACATCTCTGTTAATCCGGTTCTACAATGCAATGGTCCTACAAGCTAAATTCTTCCATTCAAAGTTTCTACTTGCTAGCAAAGAGAAATAGTCCAAGATGCAATGACTTGATCCCCTTAACATTTTAGTGGCAAAGTAGGAGGCCGACTTTAATATCTACCATATTTTTGTTTCTCTTGAGATTTTCTCTTTATGGTGTGAATTGCCAAATGGAGGACAACTAACATCTTCCAATAAGATATGACTGGTTTTTTGTTTGTTTGTTTGTTTTTGCATACTGACCACTTGAAAATCATGCTTCCTCTGTGAAAAGGACTGTTACTAACAAGGAAAGAAAGGTTGAAAAATCTTATTTAGTTTGACTGTCTTTAAAGTGCTCAGCAAACTCTAATCATATTTTGCTCAGGTCATAGTTTTACCCTAAGGTTCATTTATGTCTGTTATTCCTGAAGACAACATTATGGTTGATTTTATTGTTTTATAACATTTATATTTAAATCACATTGTTTTATAACATGAAAAAAATGATGAGATAAACTTATATAGCAATGACAGTCTCTTCCACATTGAAGCTTACTTACGCCAGTTTTGGAAAACAGTATTATATAATATATTTTAATTATCTTATTTATCTAACCTAAAATTATAACATGATTGCAATCTAATTGAGAACCTTACAACACAAAAGACTTGCAGCTCTCGCATGAAGCATGTTAAGACTATGAAGAATTAAGTTTGTTTTTCAAGCTGTAGTTTTTAGCAGGCTACTAATTGAAGTGAAATCAAGAAATAGCATCAAATCCATCCACAATGCACTTCCTAAAATAGGAAAGACGTGGAGTGAGCATGAGTCTTCACAAACCCCATAAAATTCAAATAAGATTGATTTCATCTAAAATTTTAACAGGCAAGTTTTTCATCGAAGTTCAATTACAAGATTGTCATTTCTCTACACTGCATATTGTACTTACAAAATGAACATTATGAATATTTCAAATAAAACATAAACAGTAACATAATTTATATGCAGCATTGTATTTTACTTGCAAAACTGTCATTTTCAGTACAGCTATGAAATATACCTGATGAATATCTTTGTATTATTTAAAGTTTATCATAAAAATGAGTGATGTTTATTTGATTATATTTTAGTGTGAAGACAAATGAATAATAAACCATAATTTTTATGCATCATGGAACCAAATCTACAACAAACTTTAGTTCTTACCCTAAATTGCTTGCAAGTGTATGAAATATTGATTTCAGTTGAATACATGTATTTTTAAATACAATATATGTTTTGCATCTATTCATTTATTCAACTTGAATGCATTTAAAAAACTGTCAGAGTCCAGGTATAAGAATTTGCTCAAGAGAAGTGCACTTGACTCAATGTGGGTCTAAAGAGAAGAATGGAAACCTGCGTAGACTGCATTGACCCTAACCCTAACAGCTGCATACTGGTCAAATATAGTACTAAGGCTTTCCTTGCAAAAGTGACTCATTCTTGTGGTAGATACCTATAAATTACAGATACTGTATAACTGGCAAGTGAGTAGTGAAACTGTGAGAGTGCTCAGAGCATTTACTGCAAAATCTCTCAAGTCTGTGTTCTGGAACGCCAGGATGTTGTAGGGTAGGCCGCTTCAAACATGAATGTTGTGAAGTGATGCTTATGCTTATAAATATCAGCAGTCATAATATCTAAGTAGGAGTGTAGACAGAGCAAGTATCCATGTACAAACTATCTCCAGCAAAGCTCGAAGAGAGACAATAAAGGATGTTGTACCAAGTGGGAAGGGTATGAGAACAGTGTTGTGGGACCCAGCATAGCACCAGGGAAAGTCTGCACTTATCTGCCTGCTTAAATACAGGGTTTGAGGTACACCAAGAGAACAGACACATAACCAAGATAAGAGAAAAGAGACCTCTAATTTTGAAAGAAGTAAATAATATGATTGATGATCTTGTCTGTTTCTGAGGTCAAATAATATTTGAAGTCCTGTGCTTGCCATTTATGTGGGTCAAAAATCCCGTTTATTTTATAAACACTACCGTTGGACATGTCTACGAATATGGTAATTGATTAACAAGGATTCATAAGATAATAGTCAGATTCAAAGTGGGTTTACTGTTTCTTGTCCTTCTCAAAATCTGTGTATCTCCAGTACCTCTTGCTGCCGCTTCCTTGAGAACTCTCTTTCCTGATTTCCACAGCAATCTTTGATTTTAATGCAGTGCAATCATTATCTCCTTTTGAGGTTTTGAGTCATTCTCATCATGGAGCAGCTTACTGAGGTATTACTGAGAACAAAGCAAATATAAAATAATGACAAACAAGATGTCACGCCATTCTCTGTTAATTTCTCTACAGAGAAGTTTATTTGGCTCCCATTAATCTCAGAAGTCCCAGACAATGATTCCCTACTACCTTTGAGTTTTGAGAGAATCTATTGTATCCCCTGAAAACAGAAGACAATGCTTGTTTAGTAAAAAGACAAACCAGTTCTGTTGGTTTAGTCACTCCATGGTGGTGGTGCTTAGTTTGTGGGGTTGTTGTTGTTGGTGGTGGTTTTCTTGTTTGCTTTGTTTTGTTGTTATCTTTTAATGTTTAAACATCAAACTTATTCCTATGAAAGACAAGTGAATAAAATATCATCAATTCTTCACCCTTTAGAATCTGAGAGTCTCTTTAGATAGGGTGGTACAGGGTAATGACTGTAGATCTGTTCAAACCATAGCTGTCTACTTCTCTCTAAGCCCATGATGCCAGAATAGTCTCCCATGGGTATATGCAGACTGTGAGCTTGATAGTGTGTTCCTTTGGTGGCCCATGCAGTTAATTGTATACAGCCATAAGTCCTGACTTACAGTTCCTATAAGATAAAAATCATTCTCCAGGAAATCACATTGTTATTATTACCGATGATGAATCCACTTTTATTCACTGCCTCATCTTGGAAGATGGGTAGAAGAAGGAAGCAGGGGTTTTAGGGATTATTTCTGTTACCATCCCTACCTTATTTATTGACACAAGAGGAAATGGTCCCCTGATAGACAAATAAACAATAAGCAAGCAGAAGAACATAGAAATGATGAATTTGCCTGTGGTGTAAACACAAAGCCACTCTAAGAATACACCCTCCTCTAGACTCAGGATGTCTAGGCCATGGTAGTAAATGGCTATGTGTGGAACTTCTCTGAGACTCAACTTTCAAGTTTCTATGAAAGCAGAACTCATTCAAAAGCCTACAGTTACTCCTGGGTTTAAGAATTTTTTAATGCTACTTATATTGACAGTTTTTTTAAAAAAAGGTCATCACTGAAAGCATGTGTATAAGTAACACTGTACAGACTAAGACAATTTTACCTATGCATTTAGGATTGCATGTACGTATTATGTAACAACAATTAATTTAAAGAAGATGCTGTGAATTTAAAAGTAAGGAGGTAATATGGGAGGATTTATAGGGATAAAAGTGAAATGGGAAATGATATTACATTATACTCCTGTATTAGTCAGGGTTCTCTAGAGTCACAGAACTTACAGATAGTCTCTATGTAGTAAAGGAATTTATTGATGACTTACAGTCTGCAGTCCAAATCCCAACAATGGTTCAGTAGTAGCTGTGAATGGAAGTCCAAGGATCTAGCAGTCTCTGAGTCCCACACCGCAAGAAGGCGAAAGAGCGAGAGCCGGACTCCCTTCTTCCAATGTGCTTATATGGTCCCCAGCAGAAGGTGTNGCCCAGATTAAAGGTGTGTGCCACCACACCTTTAATCCCAGATGACCTTGGACTCGGAGATCTCCCTGTCTTCTCAAGATCTCCATACCAAGATCCAGATCAGAAACTTCTATCTCCCAGTCTCCAGATTAGGTCCACTGGTGAGCCTTCCAATTCTGGGTTGTAGTTCATTTCAAATATAGTCAAGTTGACAACCAGGAATAGCCACTACAACTCCCAATAATAAAATAAGTGATTTAAAAATAAAAATGGTAAATGAAAAAAAAAATCCTGTTTTCTTTCTCAAGAGATGTTTGCCTCAGTGAATTTTCCTGAGGTTTTAATAACTTACCTATATTTTAATAGCAATTTGCTTCAACTGAAAATGCTCATTTCCCCTTGATTTTAGTGTTTATTGAAGTTATAAACTGTTTATTTAAAGTAAATACATTAGATACAAAATAAAAAAAAAAATTAAATTGTTCTTAGAAGCCCTAAGTTAACTAACTAGAATACAGGACATTACATTCTCCCTTAAGCTTACTTTGCTTTTGGATAACTTGCAAATTTGTTTAGAACTTGTCTTGATAGGAAACTATCATTACCTCCTCGTAACATCCTTAAATTACCAATGAAAACTGTAAAATGGACTCTGGGAAGAAGTTGCCTAAAAATATAAACTTGCTTTTATTTGCATGTATTATATCTTCATCTATTATATGTTTGTATTCTTTGAATGACGTGCGCATGTGCGTGTGTGTGTGTGTGTGTGTGTGTGTGTGTGTTTCTCTGTGTTCACATGTTCACAGTTAGATGTAAGTTTGTCCCTAGGCACTAGATGAACTTGTTGAGAAGAAATGAAAACCAGGTTTCTTTCTCTTGGTTCATCCTCTTCTGGAGTGTCTGACCCTGTCTGCAGCACTGGGTATAGAAGTGTGGATCAAAAATGGCCTGGATTAATTATACCTATAGAAGCTTTATTGCCCATTACCAGAGGAATTCCTTCTTAAATCCACACCAGGGGTGACATTTAGCTTTCCACCTTTGTCTCTCTAATGGCAAGTACAAACTCAGAGTTGGTCACTGCTTCTGTGTCAACATTTGACCATGGAACAATTGAATTTCATGACAGAAAGCTCAGCAAAATCAGAGGAAGATGAAGTCTAAAGATTCATTTTAAATTCTACCTTGATATTCACAAAACAAATCTTTTCATTGGTAGGCAGTGTCAGTTAGGATTAAACTTTATTTCTATCCCAGAGTCACCTATCTTATGTTATGACACACAAATACTGCTTGCAATTTTCTTTATCCCAGGACATTCTTTTTAAAATATTTTATTTCTTAATATATAGAAGTACCAAGGATGTGATATCCGAGGCATTATAGCAACTGGAAAAAAATTCTAGAAACAATAGACAGAAAGAAATATAATATAATGTTTCATTATGAAACGAGAGTACATTCAGAACAGCAATTTTATACACATCTGTGTGTTCTATATAGTTCGTGCAAAAAGTTAAGGAACATATGTGAAAACATCATATGTAATGATTATGTTTTCGATGTCTATGAAAAAGATATATCCCATTAGGAAGGCTTTAACGATATGTCCTAGGAAGAAGTCGTCTGTTCTAAACTGTGGTTCTCCTCTGAACTAGGTTTGTGGTATTGGTAATCACATGATGATAAAGTTATCCTCAGTGCTTGGGTTACTATGTAAGATCCACACAGGAATGCCAAGTGAAGACTGGTAACTTCAGCAAGGCTCATTATATCTTCCCAAGCAGATCATAGAAACTTATACCAGGTCCTCATTAAATCTTCATTTTCTTCTTCTTTCCCCTGGGGCCAGCAGACACATGAAACTTTTACCTATATAAGAAAATTGGGAACTTATTTATGCTTTAAGTCTGTACTTCATCCAACATACGATGCATACAATATTCTACAATGAAGAAGCTTTCAAAATATTCTTGTGAAAAGATATTTCAACACAAATCTGAAATTTCTTTAAAAGTATATTAAGAATTTATTATGTGACATATTCCCTTGTAAACACACATGGGTGAAGGGAATTGATATAAGAGCACTCATTTTTCCAGAAGGAGCACCTCCCTTGAAGGGTTCTCCAGATGTGGGTGGCAGGCTCAGGAGTGACAAACATACTGGCGACCTGGATGATGGCTTAGGAACTGAGATGTTAAATTTCTGCTAATGGCCAAAAATTATTTACATTAGCAAAAACCTTGCACGATTATGAGTAAATCCAGAAGGATCTAATTAACCTAGGTGATTGGGTAATATGATGATAGATTAAATTTATTGTAGATAAGTGCAAAGTAATGCATATTGGAAAACCTAATTTAAACTTCCCATGAACACTGAGTCTCTGAGGTAAAACATTTAGAAGTCATTATAAATAGTTCAATGAGAAAGCTGTTTAGTGTTCAAGAGCCAATAGAACACTTGTAAATATTAACCTGAGTATGTAAAATAATGTGAGAAGTAACACTTTGTAGTTATGTGAACCAACGGTTACAGTAGAGGAGGTGACATTTTATGACCTTTATCAGGAAACACTAAACAATAATTGACAATGTATTTAATTGTTAAGTTATAATCAAGCTAATACATTTGTAGATTTATTTATTGAATAGGAGCAGTAAATTCTGGTCTAACAGGGACAACAAATGTAACAAATGGGTCAGAAAAAACTCTTGAAGATTCCTTTCAATAAGCATGTGGTTAAATGGCACAGGAAAAATGAGATCTACATTTAAAAGCAGTACCTTTAATATGACTCAGAATCCATCTGTGTTCACCAGTGGAGAGAATCACTGAAGCAGATAGCTCAGCAAGATTTCCAGGGATCAGATATTTATACAACGATGAATAACATCTGCAGTTACACTAGCTACACCAGGGTTGGATGCATAACATGAGGCAATTCTTTTACTCCAGAGGTTAGAGAAATCATCTAGGAGATGAAGGAAAATGTTATTTCTGTGTTATTAATAAATAATTAGAAACAACTTTAACAAGTATTTAAATTACTTTAGGGTATTCTTCTATGTATATATATTTTTAACATATCTGGGTGCTGATATGTATTATTATAAGTAAAATTGCCAATGAACTTGCAGAAATACACTATAATTTATAGGTACGTCTGAAATATGTTGATAAAAGTAAACTAAAGAATAATAAATGTTAAAACTGTATTAACATTTTTGCTCTAATTTACTCAGTAAATAATTCTTTATTGAGCCTTTAGTTTGTTCATGAAAGTGTAGAATACCCAAGGTATAATGTTAGTTTAAGCATGTGTTTTTCTTAGGTCTTTTGTTTAGTGGTAACCTTTGAAGATATTTGAAAATAGCAATTATGGTTTTCAAACTGGCATAAAAAAATAATAATGATCCTGAAAACATGGTCACCCAGAAACATATCTCCAGGTTTTTAGGTGAGAATTTGCAACAGACAACATGCATGATTCTCCCCTCATCATAAAATTTTGAAAAATCTCTCCTTCAATGTTTACCCAAATATGGCTTTTGTATGAATGGTGACTATTTTCTGATGTGTGATACACTGTGTGTATGTCTGTGTATATCTGTGCAATGTGTAAATGTTTGTGCAGTCCTTTGAAAATTCATTCATTAAAACCCCAAAGTTCGGTAGCACTGTGCTAATAGAAAGTGAGTTTGCCCTTTTTGTCCCTTCTTATTCCCATGTTTATGCCCCTTGCAATTTCTCAAAAACAGGTCTTGACTATGAGTGTGATATGACATAAGGCACCTATATGACATAAGGCACATACGTGACATAAGGCACATAAATCAATCATTAAACTAACCAGTGATATTCTTACCTAGTCACTAGTTACTATTGAATATTAGATATTAATTTTTTAAATGTATTTAGTAAAACGGATACTTATTTCTAACAGAAAGTGAATTTCAAGGGCTTCTTTTGCTTTATACAATTTATTTTCACTTTGCTTTATTGCCCATACTTTCAATAATCCTTTCTCTATATATTTAGAGCTCCTTGTATAAAGTCAAATCCAGAGTCACAAATTAAATAAATTCATCATGAAAACATGTTCCAGTGAAGCATGTGCTGTTAATGAATAGCTCACTCTAGATACTATGTTGGAGCAATGTAGTCCTGTCCATAGAATGTTGACATGGTTAGGCCATTTGCCAATGTCCCTGGCAATGGACATGAGACTTTCTATGTAACTTTTTGTGTAATGTTTTGCAGGAGTCTGAGATGGTAAATTTTTCCATACGTTCATAGGCCAAATAACTGTCTTGAAAATATGTACCATTTGTGTAGTTTGAGAATTGAATCTGAAATGGAAAGAACTAGGAGCCATTGTGGAAAAGAAGACTCTTAAAAGTGAGCAGGAGAGAGGATTGAGTTACCCCAAGTACAATAAGGAAAAGGGGGAATTACAACAATGATTTTACTGTGGAGAGACTCCAGTATCACCTTGACCATACCATTTTGCCATCTTCAATGATAATCCTTTTTGATAAGTTAAACCTGCATGCAACATGGTAAGAATAGAATGGTGGTCTTTCCAGTCTTTTCCTTAGAATGTATAACCAAGGCTAATGATGAAAAATAGCACGAGATCAAACTTCAACAAATCAATATTATTTATATTTCTAAGTTGTTATTTCTAAAATCCCTCTCATTATTGAATACAAAGACAATTTGGGATAATCCTATAGGTTCAGGTACCAAAGCAACATAAAGCAATATTTTATCCTGTATGAGATTCTGAAACATAAGAGAAAAACAGAGAGACTTTTAAAAACTTGGGTCAATTTGAGTAAAGTTTAGACAGCAATAATTGTGTGTTGACATTGTCTGTCTATCAACAGCATCATATCTGTTTCAGGCAAGAACAAGAGAAACTTCACATAAGGTACAGGAGAGGTGCCAGTGTCTGCACATTTTTGTTTGTAATAAAACTATTCTGAAATTAAGATTCTATTCTAAAACACCAATCTATTTCCAGTGTTTAGATTTGGGTTTGGAATATTCTGGGTCTTGTAAGGGTGCTCAGTTTTTACCAGCTCACACACAAAGGAAAGGTAAGCTAAGTGGGTGGGAAGAAGGCAGATCCAGGTGCCATCAAAGAAAGACTTGCTCACTGACATCTACACTAACTTTTTTTTTTTTTTAATCCACACTAACTTTTAAATTTCACCTTTTCCCCAGACATGAGATTATGTTCAAGACACATTCTCAAAATCAGGAAAGGCAAGAACTTATAACTTGAACATAGCGGGGAAAGGGTGGGCTTTTTTTCTCAAAGGAATTAACTTCAGGCATAGAATTTACTGGCTGACAACAGAGTTCATTTGACCTTATTCATCTTTCAAGCTTTCTGACATTGGACACTTCAATCTTACCAGTTTTCATGTATTAATGATAATGATATATATTTCAAAGCTATTAGGACTGCCTGTCACGTTTCTTAAGTTTTTAATGTATTAGTTGAAGTGTAAGAAGGGTTTCTAAGCTGTAGAGTTTTCTTTCATCAGTCTTTTGAGATTTTTCTTTAGCATACTCTCAAACTAGCAAAGCTTATTTGGTCCACTCTATTTAAAACAACAAAAAATGATTATTTCCATTGCTTTAACAATATAATATTAATTTGAAAATCTTTAGTAGTTGTTTGTGCTAGACTTAATTGGAACTAAATCTAGGTGTACATATGGATAATGAAGTCACTTATTCTATAATACAAAGGATGTCAACAATATTTTTTATATATTTATCTATAGAGGTTAAATGACTATATTTACTTTTGTAATATACTAATGGACAGTTTTGAGGCCCACGGAATTACACAATCATGGACCTTCATAATTGGAAGGATCTGGAAAAATCAGGCAACTTTATTAATATGTAGTGATATGGAAGTAATAAAGACACATTAATTTGTGTTTTCAAACTTAAATGTATTATACACAACTTGATAATTACATCCCTTGTTATCTTTTATTTGCCTTTATTTAACTCCCACAATATCCTCCACAGTCATTATTCTCATGTTATAGTGGAGGAATTTGAGGCTTACAGAATTGTTTAGCTGAATCTCACCACTGCCCACATCTACCTTATACTTCCTTTCTGCCATGGTTTCTTCATATCTCCTTTCTCCTGGTAATGAATTCTCTACAGAACACATCCCAGCAGCCTTCTTCTCACCTCTATCATCCTACAAGCCACTCTGCTTCTAAGAGAGTTCAGTCTTTCCTTTAAGCTGAATATACTGTTATCAAAATCCTAACACCAATTGTAATTTAGTCTTAGAAGGGATTATTCAGTATCTTTTTTAATATTCAAGAATTCTATAATGATTACTCAAGAACCATATTAAAATAAAATGGGTTTTCAAAGTTACATACAATGATGGAACATATCCTTATGGCACACCCTTCAGAAAAGCCGAGGAAGCCCCACAGCTAACGAATATGATGTAAAACCATGGCCTACTTCTTCATTTCACTACAAACTGTAACAGAGGGATCAAGTCAAATTGGCCATAAATATGGAGCAAAAGTTAGATGTTGTTGTCCTGAGAAACATATGACCCAGGTGAAAGCAAATGTCACTTCACAGGGCTGAAAATCAAGGAAGTCGAGTTTGATATTTTCAGGGCAAAACGTGAGGAGAAACAGAAAATGCTAACTTAAAAGGCGAGGTAGAGCTACAGACATTTTTTAAGGAGCTGCAATCACAAAAGGCTAACAGAATTTTATTAAGCATGCCAGGGAAAATATTTAGTCAATGGGAACTAATAGCGCTGAAGTTTTCTCCACACAATGCCTGTACAGCTGCACAGATAAAACAATTTGCGACTGTGAAAGAAAGAACAGTCTTCAGAAACAGTAGAAACACAAAATTAAGTTTTCAATTTCTGAATGCAGTCTGTCCCATAATCTAATCATTCTGTGGTTGTGGAAAGAGTGTTCTGAACATTTATTTCTTTAAATACCATTAATGCAACTATTTTTGATAAGTATGGATGAAGCTGCACACTGCACTAGTCAACCTTAAGAACAGTGACCCCAATTTATCCATCACATGCAGCATTAACCACTCTAAGCTCTTTAAATACAAGGAATTTAATTCACTGGGTTTGTGTCATACCTTTGAACTGAAGTTCCCTCAAAAGAGCCACATCTGTGTCAAAGATTTTGCAAGGCTTAGTGACTGAGTAGAAATTCATGACTGTGGACATAGCAAATCTGTAATTAAATTATTTTCCTCTTTTGTTTGCCCCTTTGATAGCCACTTTGGCTAACTTCTGCGTCTGACCTAGCATCTACGAGGTGAAACCTAAGGAATATATTCATTCACTTACCAAACCAATAGTTTCCACGACTACAAAGCTAAGAGTGCTATCAGATGTCACCCCAACCCCAAAGCAGAGAGTTTCAGACTTAGTTAAAGCATCCCCACCTCTTGTTCTAATTAATGCATCCAGGAACAATTTATGACATTCTTTTATTCTGTAACTATAAAATTCATGAAACTGTCTCCACAAGGGAGCATGTTTTCCTGTGTCAATTTGAATCCCCTTTTCTGGGCAATGGCCACTTATATTTGCCCTAAAAATAAAATCAGTTTTGGTTCCTTTGAGTTGAGAGATGTGTTTTGCAATGTTATATAGCAAAAGGAAGGTTGAGACCTGAAGAAGAGAAGAGACCATGGCAGCTCCCAGTCCTAGGCTATGATCTCAGGGCCTTGCAGCTGTTTTACCAAGAGCCAAGAGAAGCAGGATGCTACACGGTAGGAGATAAAACAAGGGCAAAATGCAAACAATGCTGGCTACACTCCAACGAAGTAGGCATGGAAAAATATACCCAACAACAAATTGCATCTTTTCAAGTAGCCCCAGTCTCCAATTTAGTAAACAGAGGAGAGTGGAGATTGAAGCCTGTGAATGAGAGACAGTAGGAGGCAGGTCTGATATTCTATACAGAAAGAAAAAACAACTAAAATAGAAGATGAGGAAACTCAGTAGCTGACTCACCGTGGGAAATGTCTGTTCATAACAGTAATGGGAAAAGTCAATTTCAACAACTGTTACATGTCAAAGACATACCATGTCCTCCTTCACACATCTGTTTTCAAATCCATCTACAACTGCTAGGTCTGTGTTCATTCGGAGATGGTGCACCTAACATTCAAAAGACTGGAGGCCCCAGGAAGTTTAGAGGTCAGGTGGTGTGGGGTGTGGGGACATCCACATGAAGGGGAGGAGTTATAGCCCGTGGAACAGTTGGAGGGTGGGCAGGGAGGGGACAAAACATGGAGTGTAAAATAAATAAATAAATACATACATACATACATACATACATAAATACATAAATAAATAAATTTTAAAAAGCCCTCATCTCTGAAGTAATAATTAAAAATCTATAATTCTAAATAAACCATCCAATTATCTACTGTATCAGTAAACAGAACAATTATTTCAATTATTTCTTTGATATTTAGTTTTATATATGTGATATATATATATCAGAAAAATCATTTAGAAAGTATAAGAATAATATATCTTTTCATTGCAGATTTCTTTTTTTTAATTACTTGTTTTGCTTTTATTAGACAAAGCTACCATGTCTTTGAATTTGTGCTCTTTTGCTTCAGCCATCTGAATCCTGGCTTGTAGAAATATATGCCTAGGCTCAGCTTGTCTCTACAGTTTTGCCTTCTTATTATTACTGCACTGTTGCCAAAACATCTGAGAGAAACTGTCAATGAACTGACAGTGTTAATAAGTCCAGAATTATTTCTCTCCCCACAACTTAAGAAATTTGTATTCATATTTGAGCTACTTTATGATTCCCTGACTCAACTGACAGTCACAGTTTCTTCCTTAAACTTTATTTTCTTTATTTATTTTTCTGAGACCATCCTTTACCTTGGTTCTCATGCACAGGATATTTGTACTTCTATTCTCAACCGTCTCTCGTTACATACACCTCCTCTTCTTCCTCCTTGCTTTCCCTATTCTTTGAGGAAACCAGAGATACAATGCTTCATTTACAAGTTTAACAAGGATTAATAATTGCCACTCAATCCTTAACTTGATTGTCACTGGATTGATTTGTTTTTAAATTAATTTATGCTAAAGAGAATATTTACTTGACCCTCTCAAATCAGGCCTTTCCCATGCCTTTCTGCTTTTCTTCACATCTGAGGATATTATAACTCAACCATCCATGTTCAGCCTTCCCCTCTGCAGACAGTTTCCCAACACTGTCTTCTTTCTTCATCTGTAATGGACATGGGTAATGGGAATACCACCATCTTCACTGTGCTCAATCACAAACAAAGCTAGACTCCTTTCTCACCTTCACTAGAAGAATAACCAGTCAACAAGATGCTCTTTTCATTCACATCTTATTCTTTACAAAGAACACAGAATATTCTTCTAAAATTTACATGTAAAATTATGCCATGTTTGCTTGTGATTTTGGGCTGCTTTCATCATGGAATTCAGGATCTTTAATCTGGTCTACAAAACTATATCACAGAAGACAGGTGTTGTTCTACATAGTTTTGCTCTAATCATATCTTTCTGGACATATTTGTTAGAATCAATATATCACTTGATATGATAATATAACCTAAGTAATTCTATTGACCTATATGCCTCTTTTATCTTCCTCACTTCAGGAAAGTTGAAAAGGATAACAATTTTGAAATTCAAAGTCATCATAAGACAACGCTGTGTAGCCATAGATTTTAATATTCTAGACGAGGGCCTCAGAGCGAAAGCTGAACAAGCTCCTCACTCACGGGGATATGTCATTGCAAAAACTGAAAGGACAAATTAAATTTGTTGACTCTTTAGTTCTTCCTTTTAGCATCTGAATCAATGATGTGATTCTAAGTACTGAAGACCCCAAAGCAATCTCACCCCAAAGTCCCTTTTAGAAACCGAGACATAGCAAATAGAGATAAGAGACCTCTATGAAAGATTACCTATAGCTATGGCCAGCTGCCACTTGGCAGGACATTACAGCATGCATGGGGGATTAAACTCTATAAACTCGACTGAATCGAATCAGCTCTCTTAATGGGCCAGAAAATCAACCAGTCTGGGTGAAAAATTCACTTGAAATGGTTGACTGGCAGTAGTTGTGGAAGCCAAGGATATCTGATATTTGTGGAATCCTTAAAATGTCTGAAACTGAGGGAATGGTGGAAAGAAACCCAAACTTCTTCTATTCTATTTTCATCTGAATGCCAGACAGTCTACACATAGCCCAAGGCTGCCAGTCAGAGAAAATTCAGTGCACCTAGTCCATTCTCTAATAACATTCTTAAAACTCAATAACGCCTCCTATCACTACATAAAACAATTAAATGTCTTTGCCATTAAGAGATATAAACTTGTGATATTATTTTATTAAATATTTACTCAATTACTTATCTCATCATTTCCCATAATATAGTAATTCATACACAATAAATACTTTACACTGAATGCTTCAAATACCCAATCTCAAAGGCCATCTAAAGAGATATTAGCTTTGGTTATTCAGATAACAGCTAAAAAGTTAAGCCGAGAATGTTTTGTTCAACATTATCTGTGTATGAAATGGAGAACCTGAATTTCAATGGCGCCCTGTATCTTCCCCAAGCATTGCGTAACTCTGTGATAATGATTATAATTGACATCTCATTATATTAGGACACCCCTGGGAAATATACTTTCCAGGGTACACATTGGGGGCAATTCCAGAGAGGTTTACCGGAGAACAGAAATGTATGTTAAGTATGGGTGGTACCACTGCATGGTCTGTAATCCTGTGCTGATATATTGGAAAGCAAGGTACCACTGACATGGGACTCCTCTATTCTCATGATGGCATTTAACCTGCTTTCCCTTCCTTACCATGATGGACTGTGTCCTTCAACCATAAGAAAATACAAACACCTGATTAAGTTGATTATCATCAGGCAATTTACCACAGAAACAATAATGCTGTGTGGTGCTTTGAGTAAGAATGGCACCCATAGGCCCATTTATTTCAATGTTTGGTTCCTAGTTGGTGGAACTGTTGAAGAATGATTAGGCAATGTGAACATTTTGAATATCAAAGTGTGGATACTTCATCCCTCCTTAGAATGGGGAACAAAATACCCATGTAAGGAGTTAAAGAGACGAATTTTGAAGATGAGACTGAAGGAAGAACCATGAAGAGATTGCCCCATCCGGGGATCCATACCATAATCAACCACCAACAACTGCATATGCCAGCAAGATTTTGCTGACAGGACCCTGATAGCTGACTCTTGTGAGGCCATGCCAGTGCCTGGCAAACACAGAAGAGAAGTGGATGCTCAGAGTCATCTATTGGATGGAACACAGGGCCCCCAACAGAGGAGCTAGAGAAAGTACCCAAGGAGCTGAAGGGATCTGCAACTCTATAAGTGGAACAACAATATGAACTAACCAGTACCCTCTGAGCTGCGTATGTAGCAGAAGATGGCCTAATCGGCCATCATTGGGAGGAGAGGCCCTTTGTCTTGCAAAGATTATATGCCTCAAGATAGGGTAATACCAGGGCCAGGAAGCAGGAGTGGGTGAGTTGGGGAGCAGGGCGGGAGGGGGGAGGGTATAGGGGACTTTCGGGATAGCATTTGAAATGTAAATGAAGAAAATATCTAACAAAAAAAATAGTCTCACTTTTGATGGCGTTTGAGGTTTCAAAAGTCCATCCCAGGTCAGGTTTTGCACTCTGCCTTGTGCATGTGTAGCAAATAAACACTCAGGTGCTGCTCCTGAACAACTTCTGCCTGTCCACCTGCTACTGTGCTTCCTGCCCTGACAGTTATAGACTTACTTTCCAAAATTATAAGCCAACCCACATAAATTACTGTCTTTTGTAAGTTTTACTTGTCCTGCTGTCTTCTCACAGCAATAGAGCAGTAACTAAGGCGAGCAGCTAATGCAAATTTTAAGCTGTTTGAAAGGACCATAATAATATGCTCCAAATTATTTTCAACTCATATACCTATTTGGTACCCGTACACTCCCATACCCTTACTTAGAAGAAATAAATATCAGCAAGTCATAATGTCCTCGACTGATTAAGAAAGTCACTTTGTAATAGTTTATTAAACTGTCAAGAAACTTAACAGAATTTACTACATGATCATTAGAATAACTTTGAGTCAGGATATATTTGATATGACTTAATCATACTCCCTCCAAAAGGAAATAAGGCTTTGTGAAGGTAAATTATTTCTTCCTGGGTTGGATATGTGTTTATGGAGTGATCATTCATCTGTTCCCAACCTTCATTCTGAAAAGGCCTCAGAACACTTCATGATGAATCAAGCTGTATCCTGAATAGAGTAAAATGAACCACTTCGTAGGAACTATGGTGTTACCACATCAGCAATTCTTATTGAAAAGTGTGCATTTCTTATTCACATATTTCAAAGATGCCATTCCAGAGGAGCGATTTTCTCAATGTATTTTTCATCTACAAGCCTTCATTTTAAACCTACAACCGTGTGTGTTTTCAAGACAGCAATTATCATTTTAAAATGTGCAGTTCTATCTTGAGCTTCTCAGCAAGTTTCTATGCCAAAGAAAACACTAATCCTTTCAATTTATTGAGAATCAATGTTTAATCCTCCTTTTTGTTCTCATACTTATTACAAATCATAAAGTATTCTGGGTGTCAGTTTGTGAACTAGAAGCTCCATGTACTATTCCTGTTCCTTATTGATCATTTTGAATTAAAAATGTTAGTGCATTTTTTTTCTGGAAGGCAAACCAAAATTGATATTTCACACAGAAAGGCTTTCAATATTCAATAAGAAAAGTATATGTTTCTAAGGATATTTCATCCTACCTATTAATATTCATTGCCAAATTCTCTAGTTTAATTCATGTTAGTTCCAATATTAAGATGGGAGAAATGCTTTAGTTTTAAGTAATGAAATCACATACATGTAGAAGTCATGGGTGGGTATTTGAGTATTACCTTAAATAATAAAAATATTCTAAAATTATTATTCTTTGTATGTTCTTTTAAAGGTATTGGAAAGTTACAGCACTTTTAAAAATTAGATAATTATTCTATTGTTTTATTTTAAAAATTCCAAATTAATTTATTTCCTTTTACTTAGAAAAATTGTTACAGAATTAGTGTATTCCACTCAATTGTTATATTACAGTGTTCCCTGCTCAGAATTGTTGATTTTGTATTTAAATACACTCAACATAAAGGATTTGTAGGGCACTTGTTTTTCTATTGTGCACTTCACTATGCACACATGCATAACATATATATTTTATAAAAATGACAAGTGGAAACATTGTCTCCTCTTTTCTGTCTTAAGTAAATACTTAGCGTCAATACGGATTTCAGCACCAAGCCCCTCCTCAAACACAGAAAGTGGAAGACAGACAAAGTGAGGGAAACCGGCATGGACATTGAAGGTAGTGGGGGTGTCACTGGCATGGACATTGAAGGTAGTGGGGGTGTCACCGGCACGGACATTGAAGGTAGTGGGGGTGTCACCGGCATGGACATTGAAGGTAGTGGGGGTGTTGAGGTGGCCTGGGGTGCCCCTCCTTGGGAGAGTGCTGCTTGCCAAACATGGAGAATCCTGGGACCCAAATAAACTGTTAGTGGTATGTGGACCTGCACCCTCAGCACTCTGACGGTGGGAATGGGCTGAAAACAGGACAGATAATTTTTAGACAGTGTATCTACAGATATCCCAATAGCACAGGAAATGAAATAAAGATAGGAAAATGTGATTGTACCAAATTACAATGTATTCACCTACAAAAAAGAATAATGAGCAGAGTGAAAAGACACTGCAAAGAAGATTGAACACCTATGTTACATATATATATATATATGAGGAGTTAAAAGTAAATGTAAATATTAATTACAAAGTCAAGATTTTTTATAAGTTCAATGACAGCCAGAACTACATAGCAAGGTTCTATCTCAAACCAAGGGAAAATGAATGAATGAATGAGTGAGTGAGTGAGTGAATGTATGAATAAGATAGTTAAATAGTATCTACTTCTCATGTTTAACCTGATATAAATATTACATATGTATTTGTCTGTTGAGAGTTCTTGCCTGTTGATTTATTAATATATACAATTATATGGAAAACTGGGTAAATTTAAAATAAATTACAATCCTTAAATCAAGTTTTTAAAAAATTTAATTTCAATCTTAGTTTTAAAAACATCATCATACAAACTTTGTTTCTGAAGAAGTACATGTTTCTTTAAGCCAGACATAAATATTTATTTTTAGAGATCTCATTTTTCATATTCTTATAATTTTGTTCATAATTCTTATCTTGAGGAGAAAAGTTGACCTAAGATTATTCAAGTAATAAATTCATGACATTTAGAGATAGACAAAATAGAAAATGTAGTGTAATGTGATTTTGCAGGATTGCATATGCTAAGCCATGTTGAATAATGCTAAGTAAGTTTCCAAATAGAAAATATACTGTATTTTAAATCATATGCTGGGACTATTGTTTGAAATTTAGTAGAAGATCAGAGTTCTTTATTATCTAGTTTATAATACACTATCTCTTCACACCTTTACATGGAATAAAACATGTTAAGCTGACAGAGAGAGTCAAGAGGAGAGAGTGTGAAGGTCTCAATTTTCGGAGGTTTATCTCTTTGTGCTGTGCCATTACTTTCAGAACTCATCATCTGGAGTCCAGTAAAACTCATGCCCCAAATCCTCTCTTCTGTGTTTTCTCTAGTTGAAAAGAAAGACTGATTTCTATTTGTGTCTAACAGGTAGTTGCTCTTCATTAACTGTGTCTTCTTGCAGTTCACAGGAAGTTTTAATCGTTCATAGGTCAGTTTTGGTTAACTTCTAAGAAAAAGGGTTAGTGTGACGTAGGCTGTTTCCTTGTGCCTAGAAGTGAAATCTGAAAGTTTACTATTTTAATTGTATTGAATTAGTGAGACATAGTACACAGATGGATTACTCAGTTTTCTAAAAGAAAAAATTATGCCCTTGGCCATGAATATTTATAAGGAAATGCAAACATATTCGTGGTAAATATTGCATAGAATAGTATTAAATATTATAAACAAGAACAACCAAAACCACAAAACAACAAACATGTTCCCCTGTGTTAACATGGATAGTCTCAGAGGACATTAGGCTCCAGGAATTTAACCAGGAGCAGGTGAAAAGTATTGTATGACATCATCACAATATAGACTCAAATGTTATACTTTGAAGCAATGAAAAGAATGGTGGCTGATATATTGTTGAAAGAAAGTACAACAGCTGGCACACAATTTTAGTGACAGTGTAATTATTACTAGTGCTTTCTTGTCACATTTAAAGTTGGCCTAGAAGGTATCCATCACACAAATATGCAAAAATATTAATAGGGTGGTTACGTGATGTAAGTATGTTAACTGGCATGACTGTGTTCATTATTTTACAGTTATCACATATCACTTTGTTTGCCACAGTTATATACAATTTTTTGTTTCACTCATCCTACCTCACTAAAAGAAGAAAAAATGATATTTGTATAATTTTATATGGATTTTAAATATAATGTGTCATAGTAAAAAATGGTTTAGCATTTTGATCATGAGGTTACTCTCAAGAATCACTGAGAAAACATTCGTAAAGTGGATATGGCACCTGTGTATATCTCTGATACCAAATACATCTGAGTTTCTGACATTTCTTAGTTTACTACTTTTAATTGTAATTAAATTAAAGAAGTAATTGGAAGCGGAGACAGAGTAATAGGGAGGAAAGAGGTAAAACACTTACATCCTTCCAAGTGTAAGTTTGAAGAAAATTAGGAATTTAGTTGTCTCTATGTGGTACAACAAAATTTATAACATTAAATTATAGTAGAAGCTGGAGGTGGTGGTTCATGCCACTAATCCCAGAACTCAGGAAGTGGAGGCAGACAGATCTCTGTGAGTTCAAGGTCAACGTGGTCTACAGAGTAAGTACCAAGTCAGAGAGAACTACCCAGAGAAAGCTTGTGTATACACACACACATGCACACACACACAGAGGGGGGGGGGCTGGCCTCAAAGTTCTCAAAGTCACTATTAGACCAGGCTGACCTGGATAGTAGAGATTCCCCTCCACTGCTGTGAGAGTGCTGGAATTAAAGCCGTGTGCCACCACACCCTGCTTAGACAAAATTCCCGAGCTATGTTATGACAAGTGAAGTAGATTTTCTACCTTTCTGTGAGATGATGACATAGTTTAATATTACTCATACAGAGCAACACAGAAATCAGCTAACTGTTTGCTTATGGGTTTCCAAGTAAAGTAAGGTGTGAACTAGGCCATCCATAGAGTTATTTTCCCTGAATCTAAGATAGCAATATCAGTATTTTGGGAATCTGCTGGGTGTTTTATTTTGTTTAAAATGAATTTATATGGACAGGCTTGAGCTATACTCTTGAAAGCAGATGTCGATGTTATATGATGTGAAAACTCATGTCTGCTAGGGTAAACATTTTGAATAAAGGACACAGAACTTGTCAGTCATCCTGAAATTCAATGTTCTACAGGACTTTCTCAGGACGGCGTGCTTTCATATCCTACAGGCTGCGTCACTCATTTTTGCAGGAACACACAGATACACATACCTGCGCATACACATTCTTAAAAGGAGATGCAACCCTTTGTTTCACAGATATTAGGATTAAGATACCCTGGGAAACCTGGATTGTTAATATGCCTTACAAAAGTATTACAAACTAATAACAATTTCATAAAATGATTCTTCTGTTCATTTTGACTTTGTCTATAGTCAGCAATCACATTAGGCAGAGGACATTGCCAAGGCCTATAGAACAAGGATGAATCAAAGAGAATGTTTAAATTGGGTAGTTTGGAAATGTGCAGTCAGTTAATGGTAGTAAATTAGAAATAAGAATTGGACGTATTCATTGAAGTCATTAGGATCCATTGGCAATTGAATCACTTACTGTCTCACCACACCTTTGAAAATTATAATCAAACAATAAAAGTAACGACAACAAAACCCAACTGAGATAATATAATGATGACTTTCACACCTTAGCTCATGTTGTTCACCAGTTAGTATTTCATTTGCATCAGGCATTTTGTCTGTTCGTTTTTTGTTTTCGAGACAAGGTTTCTCTGTATAGCCCTGGCTGTCCTGGAACTCACTCTGTAGACCAGGCTGGCCTCAAACTCAGAAATCCGCCTGCCTCTGCCTCCCAAGTGCTGGGATTAAAGGCGTGTGCCACCACACCCAGCTAGGTATTTTGTCAAAATGTTGGGTATATGTTTTATATTATTTGTAATTAAATGTAAGAGATGATACAAAGAACTATTTTATAAAAATTATTTTATGAAAATATAAAAATTATTCATTTTAAAGTCGAGGGATTCTCTATGTTCTTCATGCTAGCTTTGAACTTGGGAGCTCACGTATTTGTTGCCTCACATTTTGAAAGAAGAGATTACAAACATGCTGCTTAGATAGAGAGTTTCATCTTTCCAACCTCCTAACTCACGATACAGAAGTGCTGATTTTATTGACTCTTTTTCTTTGCAGGACTGGAGTTCCAGAAATACCAGACAGGGAGTCTAAAACAGAGCTGCCCCAGTACTACCCAAATTATTACTATCTTAAATTAGATTTCTGACATACTTATGGCTGAAAGATTTCATTAAATAGATGCACATTTGTACTTTTGGACATTCATTAGACTTCTTTTTAAGTGTCAAAGGCCACCAATTCACTGGTGGAGCATAATTCAACAGAGGTACTCTGTGACTTACCATCTTAAGTAAAATTAAATTTATATTATGAAGCAATAAATTTAACCTAGACATAGAATGCAGATAATGTGCATTGTGCCACAAATTCAATCATGGAAACTGAATCAATTTGTTTAACAAACTTACAGAAAGTACAAAACTTAGGACATAAGAACTTTGTTATCAAATGTTGTTATTGTTTTGACATTCCTTTATTTCACATTGCAAGCAAGATTTCAATCACATATTCAGCACAAAGGAAGACTTACTGGCTCGACATAAGATGTATTGCATGCATGCCCAGCCAAATGTGTGGTGAGAGTTTGGTTCAAGTCAATTGAGTTCACTGGAGGGAAATAGACTTAAAGCAATGCTCTAAGCCTCTATCTGAAAAATAAATGACTTCTAAACTTAGTCAATTCCTAAGAAAAAAACCAAGCCGCATTCTTAAAACAGCAAACTTAAGCATTTTATGTTGTTAAAACTCTTGAAAAAAAAAAAAAAAGAAAAAAAAAAAGAAAAAACACTACGAAATCTCTTGGGTAGATTTTCTTAGTGACATTTTTAATATTGTGTAATCAAATCCTTACTCTCCAGAGTATTATGTATCTTGTATTCTGAACTTGTGTCACATAAACAAATTGTTTTTCTAATCCATGAATATTTTTTAAACAATATGAAAAGTTCAATCTAATCTGTCTGACATCATCAAATTTTCTTCCTCAAACTTGATTTTATTTGCAAGCAAAATTAAGTTTTCAAAGATATAGATTGTTACATGGATAACTCAATTATGAGCTAAAAATCAATATATTTGATATTATTATGGAAAATATTACAGAAAAATCATGTCACAAACAACCTATATATTAATCTTGTTTTATTTGTTTTAATATTCCTGTTTTAGCCTCAATAATATTTTATTTCAGAATAAGTTTCAAACTGAACAGGCAATGATTTGTGAAATAATTTCTCAACATAATATTCTTAGATTTTCCTCCTTGCTTGATATTTATCATTTATTGTTGGATATTGTTATGCCATATTTAAAATTCTCCCTGCCAATACTTACTTACGCTAGTTTTGATACAGTCTTGAAATTGATCCTTATTAGAAAACTAAGAAGGATCTGTAATTATATTTGGTCATGAAATTGTTACTTCGTATGCATTTTCTTCTTAAGATAACTTTATGATATAGCCATTAACCTGCCCTTTCAGGAAATACAAACGAAAGTTTCCCAGGCTATCTGAAGCCAGTTACAAGCAACTCAGACAACCTCCTCATTCGTGCAACAGTGGAATAACTGTTTCTTCCATCAGACAATGAAACAGGATCCAATATTTACTGTGTAAATGTAATTTATGAAAACACCTAATTATTTAGATATATTAGTCAACACATTCAATCCAAACAGGCAGAAAGAAAACATATTACAGATAAGAAAAATGAAGCCAAAGGTAAACAAAACAACTGGCTATAGCAAGTCAGAAAGTGCTAGAGCTAAAAGCAAAACTTAGATTATTGCATTTAAAATGCGGATTGTGACCATGAAGACACCAAGGTCTTGTCCTGGCTTCAGACATTATTCTTACCCAGAACGCTACAGAAGCAACGCACATCCCAGAATTGCTTGTGGTAGGGTATAGAATATCTGAAATAGTCGTCATTACGTTCAATGTTTATTTTATTTGATCATCATATTGATTTCTCTCCATATTTTAAAATACTTTAAATTCAGTAATTTAATTTCTTTTTTGGAATATTCTTAGCCTTCGTGCCTCTGTGTCATATCAAGGACTGTTTTCTAAGTATTTGCACTGACAAATTGGAGAGTGACATTTATATTTTCTTTGGTTTTACTTACTTGTTTTAAAACAGAACCGCTTTCTTAAGGGATATTTTCAGGAGCAACTGCACACTTACTGTGATGTACTCTCATTTTCACTCTATCCTGAGTAATTTTAAATTTCCTTAACACTGTTCTCTGCAATATGTGGACATATGCTTTTTGCTCATTCCTTTCTTGAAATATCTTACTGTTATAAAAGTTATTCTCTTTCTATGGCATATATGTGTGTCTTGATATGTGTATGGTATATATGTATAAGCACGTATGCATATGTACATGAATGTATTAATACTTAGGGCTCAATCTATTTATGGACTCTCCAACTTCAACTTGTAGCCTGACAAAATTATAATGAGTGATTCATTGTTCTACATGTTCTTTTTTTAAAAATGTTTTATTAATTAATTTATATTTTACACTCCATATTTTATTCCCTCCTACCATCACCCCTGATCTACCCTCAGACTGTTCCATATTCCATACTATCTCCCCACCCACCTGTCTTCATGTGGATGTATATATATAGTCAATTGTGGGAGAGGTGAGTGATGGGGAGAGGGGAACCTGATCAGGTACTGGGTGAGAGCAAAGGGTTGAAGCCCTTAGGGCCATCAGAAAGCATGGAAACAGGCAACCTTGGGAAACAGGAGGTCGGGTGGAGCCTTCAGAATGCACCAGAGACCAGGGAGGTGAGAGATTCTCAGGACTCAAAGGGAGTTCTCTATCA
Organism: Mus pahari; assembly: GCF_900095145.1. Taxonomy (NCBI): domain Eukaryota; kingdom Metazoa; phylum Chordata; class Mammalia; order Rodentia; family Muridae; genus Mus; species Mus pahari. The sequence continues at coordinate 138,044,109 of NC_034593.1, forward strand.
GATATGGGGTTAGTGGAGATTTTTTTTCCCAATCTGTAGGTTGCCTATTTGTCTTATTCAGTATGTCCTTTGCCTTACAGAATTCTTAGAGGTAATGTGTATTCTAAAGTGGCATCAGCAAAGGGGCTGAAAAAACATTAGACCACATTTTCCCTCCAACAGATATTATGTGTCTAAATGAAAATGCCATAGAGTAATAATAGAGGAGCTACAATACTATCTGCAAGTGCAGACCAAAGAACACTGCTGGGGTCAGCACTGCTGCAGTAAACAACACTATAGCCAACTCTGCTCTAGTTAACACTGCGGGAGTTAACATTGCTGTGTTTCAATATAGTGGGCTTCTCCCCAAAGTCAGCACAGCTTGGTGCAATGCGAGAAATCACCCCGCTTCGCCGTCTCCCCCACGAAGGCAAGGAAGAAGTAGCACACCTCTCCCAGTTTCAGCTTTGAGGAGTGCTCTGAATACTAAAGTTTGCTTCACTTGGCATGACATGAAGAATAGATGGAAATCTTTAAATCCATCTGAAGCCATAGGAATCAGAAGAAGACCTGAGACATTTATATGATATCACCTAGCAGTAGTAGAGAATAATAAAAATAAAAATAACTATAGGAGCTCTTTAATTGGAAAATTGCAAGCATGAATCCAGAGCAGGTTTTTATCTCTAAACATATCAGATATCCCCAGATACTACAGACAGGCTAACTAGAGAAGGCTTTATATTCTAGTTTATGCTAACATCTATTTTCTTGTCCAAAGCCATATGAAAATAAATATATAGATCATAGATAGATAGATAGATAGATAGATAGATAGATAGATAGATAGATAGATAGATAAATGGGAGCATGGCCCAAATACAAAAAAATAAATTTCTAGAAATCACTTGTAATATTGATTTTCCTCATCTCTCGCAGAAGTTCCCTGCTCTACCAGTGACCACACTGTTATTAGGAACCCCAAATGAGATACCACCTACCACCATTCCAAGGAGATTATTCCATGAAAATGCAGGAAATACATAATCTTAGACCAGCGTGTGTGCATAGAGACACACACATACATACACGCACACAAACACATACCTATGTGCTCACACTACCATCATCAACAACAAAATAAAAGAAACTCTCATTGGTTTTAGAGATCTAAAAAGTACTCGCCTTCACACACACATAAGCACTGGAGAAGTCAGGAAAGTTAAACCACAGCTTACCTTTTTAATGGATTTTGTCAAAGGCTCTTTTAGCGTGTAATGAGATAATAATGTGTATTAGCCTATTTGTCTAACACACTTTATGATAAAAATCTTGGAGACATTAGGAATTTAAGGGACATACCTAAACAAAATAAAGGCAATGTATAGCAAGCCTATAGACAACATCAAATTAAATGAAGAGAAACTTAAAGCAATTTTACTAAAATCAGGAACAAGACAAGGCTGTCCATTTTCTCCACGTCTATTCAATATAGTACTTAAGTTCTAGATAAAGCAATAAGACAACTAAAGGTGATCAAGGAGACAAAAGTTGGAAAGGCAGAAGTCAAAAGATTGCTATTCACATATGATATGATAATATACATACGCTACTTCAAAAATTCTACCTGGGAAGACTTAAAGCTGATAAACACATTCAAAAAAGGTAGCTGGATACAAAAATAACTAAAAAAAAAAAACAAAACAAAAACAAAAACAAACAAAAAAAAAAAAACACTAGCACTTCATGCACAAATGTTAGGAGGGTTTAAAAAGAAATCAGAGAAGAAACACCCTTCATAATATCCACAAATAATAAAAAATATCTTAGTATAACTCTAACCAAGCAAGTGAAAGACCTATATGACAAGAACTATAAGCTTTTGAAGAAAGAAATTAAACAAGATATCAGAAGATGGAAAGCTCTCCCGTGGATATGGGTCAGTAAGATTAACATAATACAAATGGTCATATTACCAAAAGCAATCTACAGGTTCAACACACTCTCCACTGAAAGAACAATACTAAACACTATGTGGTGAAACAAAACGTCAGGATAGCTAAAATAATCCTGGACATCAAAAAAAAAATAATAATTCTGGAGTTGTCACCACCCCTGATTTCAAGCTCTACTGTTTAAGTATAGTAAAAAAAAACAAAACAAAAAAACAAAAAAAAAACAAAAAACAAAAAACAAAAACAAAACAAAAAAAAAAACCCACTACATAGTGTTGGCATAAATACCGACAGGTTGACTAATGGAGATAACAGAAGACCAAGACATAAAACCACACTACAATTGACAACTGATATTTTAAAAAGAAGCCAAAAATCACACAGTGGCAAAAAGAAAGCACCTTTAAGGAAATGGTGAGATTTGGCTGGATTTTGGCATGCAGAAGAGTGCAAACAGATTCATATTTATTACCCTGTGAAAAACTCAAGTTCATGAGGATCAATGACATCAGTAAAATCAGATACATTGAATCTGATAAAAAAGAAAGTGAGAATAGCGTTGAATGCATTGACAGAAGAGACAACTACCTTAACAGAACACGAATAATGCAGATACTAAGATTAACAATAAATGGAACACAAAATCTTCTGCAAGGCAAAGAACACTTTCAATAGGATAAAATGGCAGCTTACAGAATGGGACGAGATTTCCACTAACTCCACATCTAATACAGGGCTAATTTCCAAAATATATAAAGAACTCAGAAAACTAGACATCTGCAACCCAAATAATCCAATTTTAAAATTGGTATAGATCTAAACAGAGAATTATCAACAGAGAAATCTGAAATGGATGAGAAACACTTAAAGACATGTTCAGAATTCTTAACTATTAGGGAAATGCAAATCAAAACTACTTTGAGATTCCATCTTACATCTGTCAGAATGGCGAAGTTCAATGATACAAGTGACAGCTCCTGCTGGTGAGAGGTGGAGCCAGGGGGAACACTCCTCTATTGCTGGTAAGAGTACAAACTTGTACTCCCACTTAGGTTATCAATATGGTAATTTCTCAGATAACTGGCAATCAACCTACCTCAAAAACCAGTTATACCACTCCTGGAGATGCCCAAAGGATGCTCCATTCTACCACAAGGACCTTTGCTCAACTATGCTTACATTAGCTTTATTCACAATATCCAGAAATGGGAAATGATCCAGGCATCCCTCAACAGAAGAATAGATAAAGGAAATGTGGTACATTTACACAATATATTATTACTCAGCTGTTTAAAAAAATCACATCATGAAATTTGCAGGCAAATGGATGGGTCTAGAAAAAAATCATACTGAGTGAGGTAACCCAGACTCAGACCCACAAAGACAAATACAATATATACACACTTCTGTGGATATTAGATATAAAGTAAAGGATGATAATGCTTCAATTCATAGACTCCGAGAAGCTAAGTAACAAGTAGGGCTCAGAGGGTTTGCAGGAATCTCACCTGGGAAGGAGAACTAGAATAGATAATGTGGGTGGACTGAGGATGAGCGAGCATGGAGAAACAAGAGGAATCAGACTGAGGTTCTGGGAGACACATTGATAATGGTGGGTTATTTAGGGTGAAACGTAGACACCTAGTACAAGAGAAACCCCCAGAAAGCGATTAGAGTTAGAGCCTCACTGCTAGCTGAGACTTCTAACAGTGGTAGCTAAGGAGACTGGATAGGCCATTTCCTGCTACCAGGTAAGTGGAGGGACTGGGACACCATCCCAGCCACAAATCCTTTGACCTACAATTTTTCTTGCCTGCAAGATGTGCCTTAGTAAAGGTAGCACATAAACTGTGAGTGTGGAAAAGAGAGTTCAATGAAATGATCCCTACTGCTACTCTGCTAGACTTGTAGGCTGCTGCCTCGTCCAGTTGTCATTAGAGGAGCTTCATCGAGCAACAGTTGAAGAGAGATGTGGAGACCCACAACCAAAGGTTAGGTGAAACTCTAGGAGTTCTGGTGAAGGGGAGAGAATAGGAGCCACAGGCCTCAAGGACACCACAAGAATACAGAACCAGCTAACCTGGCTTCCTCTGTACTCAGAGAGACAAACCTGACAATAAAGGAGCTTGCATGGTCTTCTGCATATGTTACTGTTGTGTGTCTTGGTCTTCTTGTGGGACTCCTAAGAGTGGGAGCACTGGAGTACTGGTTTTATCTGATACTTTTGTCTGCTTTTAAGACTCTCTTCACTCTTACTGGGTTGCCTCTTCCAGCCTTAATATGAGGGGAAGTGGCTAGTTTTACTGCAGCCTGATAGGACCTGTGTTGTGGATATCCCTGTGAGGTCTGTACTTTTCTAAACGGTATTTGAAAAGAAGTGAACGGGGGGGGGGGAAGAGAAGTGGGGAGAGGGACTGGGAGAAGAGGGTGGAACTGTGGTTGAGATGTAATATATGAGAGAAAATATAAATCATTTAAAATAAAAAGAAATACAGAAATTCATGACAAAGAGCTGAAAGTACTGACCTTAACAAAGGTTGGTGATGGCTGGAGAAGAGAGCTTAGCACTGGCTCTATTCCAGGTTTGATTCCCAGAACCCATGTGGTGGCTCACAGGTGTCAGCAACTCCAGTTCCAAAGAATCTAATGCTGTCTTCTATCCTATGTGTCCTCCAGATACACAAATGATGCCCACACATACATGTGGGCAATACAAACACACTTAGAGTGCAAAGTAAATTTAAAAAAATGTGAGTGACATCTAAAAGAAGACGGGTAACTAAATTAATCCAAAGAATTGCACAGGAAGAAAATGAACCCATGGACATGGAGAAAACCACTAAAAAAGGGACAAATTTCAAAGCTAAATTTGTAGCTAATGGGGAATTCGAGAAATCCACCAGACATGCTCAAAAGCAAAGAAAATTAAGAATAAAGTATGCCAACTTGAACATGGGGCTACACAGGAGGAGAAAATAAACTCTACATACTATTTTCTGACAACTGACACAGGAAGAATGGTATTAGAACTTTACCAAATACCACATAAAAAGATGTACTCAACAAATGATCTAAGATAACACTTAGAGCTCATAACATACAATTTAGAAATGATCACCAAGATGATACCAAAAACAGCGGGTGGAACAGAAATGAGCAAAGAGAGCTAAATCAATCAAGACTTCCCATAAAACCTGTAGTCATCATGCATGCATGTGGTGCACATAGATGCATGTAGGCAACAACATTCTCATAAAATAAAATAAATACATCCAATAAAAGTTTAGATGTTATTTTGTGGCTCCAGACTCTATTTTTCTTCAATTAACTTTACTACAAAAAAGCAATTATTATGAATAAGGTGTTCTATGGAACAAAATATTATGACATAAATTTGATTAATTATATTTTGAAAGCAGCAATAATATTGTTTTCTACAAAATAAAAGGACAATTTTGTATATAAGACTTAATGTTCAAATATGATTGCTATGATTTTATCAGACATATATTTATATGGAAATAGCATTGAAGATTTTCTTATATGGTGCGTATGAAATTGTGTTAAAATAAAATGTACTCTTTGAAGTGGACTTAGGTCTTATTTTCTTTTTAAATCTAAGACATGTCACTTCATGTAAAATTGTTAATTTTGCAACATTTTAATCTATTTTATAATTATAACTTATTTCCAATATTTTACCCTCCTGACTATAGTTCTTATATTTGCCCAGAGAAGGAAATATTCCACAGAATGGTGTAATTGTCTTACTTTTTTATTTCTTTGCTTGTAATTATGTTATTATTTATTTTGTTTATTTCTGAGCCTCATATCATCCAACATGGAGGATAGTGATAAATTTTTTTAATGTAAAATTTATAAACACCCTTGGAAAGAGAGCAAGGCTTGATCACTGTGTACTACTTTATTTGGCCTTTTGGGGTGTTTAGTACCAAGTATTATTATAAGACACAAGGATGTATCTTCAAAAATATTTATTACCTTATTAAGGTAAACTGTCTTCCCTGCTGGTGTATGATATTTTATAGAAAAAAAAAAAAAGAAAAGGTCTTCCTATAAACTTCACTGTTGGAGGCCAGCCACTTTTCAGCTGACAACACCATAGCCATTACTTTCATTCCAATTTTAAGGAGAGTCGTAGCAGCACTTCAATTAACCAATTAATCAAAATGATATTCAAGTTTCTGCACATCCAGTCAGTAAGGGTTCTCTCCCTGGCACATTATTTCAAATGAGAGCCACCTCCTGCTATGGTGGGTGTTCAGCTGGCCTAGAAAAGCATCACACTTAGCACTTTTGCTTGCAATGAGAAAAGTTAACCACACTGACACTTAAGTGACCATAATTAGTCCACTGAGATTAATTTGGGAACTTTGTACCTCTTGTAAGGCCATTGTCACGTACTTCTAACACCTTCTAAATTGCAGTGGTTCATTGGTTCATTTTTCCAAATAGTGTTCTCAGTTATAGTGTCTAGAAGTTCAATTTTTTAAAAATGAAAAACTTAGGAACTACAGAAAATAGTCTCACTAGAAGATGGTTCACTGGCAGATGCCCAAGTGCAGTGTTTCTGTTTCTATGAAAAAGACACATGATCAGGTACAGTACCAAAATCTTCTAAAAATAAAAAAAAAAAAAAACAAAAATAAAATATTTTAAAAAGCAGATGTGAAACTACAGAGACCAAAATCACTGAATAAAAAAGCAAACCAAGGCTCCCTATTACCATTTCAACAATGCCAGGCATCCGTTATGATAGAAAAAAGTACAAGGAAATCAAGTGAATATTTGCATGACACATGTACTATGGTAATTTAAACATGCAATTTTATTTTCATGAATTTTTATGTTACTAGGAAAATGCATTGCTGTGTAACTGTTTTGTGAAGGTTTTACTTTTAACAGTTTATTGCTGAAACGCAGAGGCTAGCGTTCTGTTGAAATGTAGAGGCTAGCATTCTTTTTGAATCTAGCTGGAGATACCCGGAAGAGGGAACCTGAACTGAAAGATTGCCCCACAGGATTGACCTGTAGGCAAGCCTGTGGGGCATCTTCTTGGTTAATAACTGATGTAAGAAGGCCAGTCTCACTGTGGGTAATGCCATGCCTGGGCTGATGGTCTTGGATGGTTTACAAAGACAGGCTGTGAAATCACTAGAAGCGTCTGAATAAGGGTCGCTCCTTACTAAGCTGTCAGTTCCTGCATCTGGCCATATGAAGACACCTCCATGGCCTCGACCTTGCTAGGACCTGCATCCAGGTTCCTGTCTTGAGGTCCTTGTGTTTATTTCCTTTGATAATGGACTGAGACATGGAAATGTAAGTCAAGTAAATGCTTTCTTCCACCAAGTTGCTTTTTAATCATAGTGTTTTTTTAATCACAGAAATAAAAATCCTAACCAAGACAGAGACAGGATGTGTCTGTTTTACCTATAAACTAAACACTCAGTACCTATTTAGAAGTTTTCAAAACCAGAGAACTATTTGCCATTATAATAAGTTTGAATAGTGTCGGAATCATGTTAGTATATTTCCGTGGTCAGAATATGATATGCCAGATATACCCCTTTCATATGTAGAAATTCTAAAAAAGTAGCTGTTTAAACACACCCCTATGGCCCAAACCATGCTTACGGATATGTGTTTTTGCCTAACTCTCTGCTGTGGTTAGCACTTCTGATAAGTCTCTGGTTACCAAGAAGCTCGTTTAATGCTGAACCAAACCACCCTTGTCCCCACTGTGTTAGAACGAACAGTGTAACTCCAAAGAAAGTCCCATAGCCACTGTTCTGGGACTGACCAATTCTGAACACTTTCCTTGAGCCATTTAAGCTTGCTAGAGCCACAAAATTATTTGGGGGATACCTTCAAACAAAAGAGATGTGGGAAATCCATTCCTCCCCAAAAGAGTTCCTGCTCTCAGGAAAAGCAATAAAGCAGATATAAAATGTTCAGACTTTAGAAGGAAAGCATGTTCCTTTTTAAAAGTAAGAGTGGTAAGGGTAAAATGAACATTATCAGTAAATTTTGTCAAAATTTTCTTCCAAAACAAATACTTTCCGTTTTCAGTTTTAGATTGATTTATCTTTGAAATGCAGTCACAAATTCCCAAATTCCCAAGGACAATAGCTACAATCTGAGATTAGGCTTCAGTTTTGAAGATTATTTCAATGAAATCTATTCAAAGTTTCCTAGTATAAATAACTATGAATTCTTTGAGTTTTTTTATTGTTTTGGACCTTTTTTGCCTTGTGGTTTTTTTTCCACTTATTTTTGTTTTTGTTGCTGTTGTTGTTTGTTTGTTTGAGGTACAATGATGAAGATCCCCAGTACCTAGCCTATGCTAAGCAAACCCTCTATCACACATTTTTATTCCCTTCCACAGGACCTCAGATTTCTTTGAAATAATTTATAACAGAATTAATGGGTAATTGAAGTATCACATTGAAAGGATATTCCTAAAGTAGTCAAAATGATCTAGAGGGCATAAAGAAATTGAGAGCACTTTCAGAAAATGTGAAGTGTGAGCCTGAAGACTTAAAATTGTGCAATTTCTGTTTTTGTTTGTTTGTTTTGATTTGGTGTTGTTTTTGTTTTTGCTTTTTGAGACATGGAAGAAACATCACAGGAACTGCTGAGTGCATCACTGCATAGATGGTCTTATAAAAATTGCTATTGACATTGAAGAATTAATGATTAGATCCTCTGAATTAAATTCAGCAGCAATTAACTTTGTTTAAAATACTCCAGTTATTATAACTGCTTACTTTGTGACAGTCCATCTTAAGACATAACTTGGAAAATCCACACCTGCCCCACCTCTGTTACATTCTCCATTTGTCAAAGAGGTCACTCTTTTTTTTTTTTAAATATTGAATACGGTTAAAATCATGTATATTTATTTTATATTTTTTGATTTAAAATAGTTCTTACATACTGCATCTGCATAAATTTGTGTTTGTGATATTATACATTAGGGCACTCAAGGAATAATAAGCTGTAAGATTTAAGTCTCTAGATCTTTTTGGACCTTTTGCTATGCGTTGGATATTCAACTACAATATTGAATATTTTGCCTTTTAATTTATCAAAAATAATTCAGCAATAAAGAGGAATGATTTTAGAAACTCAGCATGAATACATTTATGAAGTATTTCTAACGGACATATAATATTAAATTAGGTAGATGGATAGATAATTTAATTCTACTCATTAAAAATTAATGAAACAAAACTATGTAATATCTTTTAGTAACATGTAACAAAATGTATTTTAAAAGGAAATAAATTAAGAGGTCACTCTTAATAATCATGTTTCTTCCTAATTTTCAACCAGAAAAGGAACATATCTGAATCTATTTACCTTTTCAGTGTGGTGATAATAATACAAGTTGATATTTGGATAATGTCTTCTAGAAATTGCCCTTTTGCTTTATTTTTGGTTTATTTATTGATGGGGCCTTATAAATTTATGTACATATACAAAAAATGTCAGTCAAATCAAGGTGAGTAGTATTTCTGTTTCCTCGGAACTCAGCGACTCATGCATGCAATGTCAGAGTGTGTGTTTCCACAATTCAGATTATCACTTCTCTGGTTTTGATGCCCGAGGCAGCTGGCAGAGCCACAGAGTGCTCTGTGATGAAATTGCACTTAGGTTGTGATCTCCACAGCACCAGACTGCAGCAAACCGTATGAGTCTCATCTCTTCCAGAAAATGTCTTCTCCCTTGTATGTTTGTTCCTCATGGTACAAATACAAGTCTCTTTATAGAAATTTCTCTGAATCTGTTCTCCTGTCCAACAACAAGCAGCACGAAGATGTTTACCATGGAAGTCAACTTTCTAACTTCATTTCAGGAATGATGCATCAAAGAGACCCACAAAAGAGCACATTCTCATCTAGAAACCTTTTCTGAGCTTGTAAGGGGCCCAGGGATACCTTGGAAACAGTTCTTTATTCTATTGACCAAGACTAAATTGGTTCTCCATCCTTTCCCTCTCCTCAGAGATGAGAAGGAGAAGAAAGTTGATAGGATCAGAGGGATGAGGACACCCACCTCACCAAATCACACGGATTCCGACAACAGAGGTCTGCATGGGTCTGTACCAGGTTCTGTACCAGGCTGTGCCCGTTAACTTGATTTGCCTACCCTTGGGACAAAAAAAAAAGCGCATTTCTATATCTCCAGGCCCACATTTTCTATAAATCTATAACTATTCTGAAAAAATAATGGTGGAGCCAGAGGTGTGTCCAGGCCAAATCAGTGCTGAACACACCGTCAGTGACTCATAAGAATGCGGACATTTTGTAATAAAGGCTTAAAAACAAAGGAAGCAATGTTGAATAAGAGTTTAGCTGTATATTCTCTGGTCACTGAACATATCCATTTGAACAAAGGACCCAAGACCAGCCACTGAGATTGCAGTACACTGTTAAGGTAATCCACATTCATACTACCTTGCCTTGTGGCGATGATCCTAAGTGAGGAAGAATGAAAGGATCCTAAGGTGGAAGAGGCAGCTGTACAGAATAGAGAGATGTCCCAGAAGCAACCAAACACCACAACCTAACACATAGCAAGAAATTCAGCATGAAAGAAAACCTTTGCATAGGTAATATATCTAGACAAGTGATTTCTGGAATGCTTGTCAAGAACTTTCAAACTCACCATAAAATATTACATAGTTTCATAATATCATTCCAAAAATCTCAGTTCTCTCAGGAATTAATGAGAATTTATTGTTCAAAGAATTCTAAACCCTTGATAGTGTCTGAATTTTAATAATATTGTGGAAGATAGTTTTTAAATTTCTTAAGTATCCTGTCTTATTGAACAGCTTTGCTACACCTTCTACTACAATATTTTCACCTAAGCTAATATATATATTCTACATATTATTATATTATGTTATATTTAGCATCTTAGTTTTATTTCGTGCATTCAATCTTTGTGGACATTCAGCTCCATCATTAACTATACTGTTTTTGACACCAGTGAACTCTGTCTTATAATTATTTTCAACCATGTATTTATCTTGACAAATTTTATTATCTGTCAAGTCACCATTCCTGTGAATATTTTATTTTATTTGATTTTTAAAATAAAGATGGAATAGGAATTTCTTTTAAATTTTATTTGTTCATGTTTGGTACTTGTTTGGGGTATTTTTATAATTATCAATTAAATTTCCCTATAAGTTTTCATTATTTAAACTTCCCTTTGTATAAGTTTGATAATTATAGTAAGATTATATACATCTGTGTTTTAAAATACATTGCCAAACATACATTTGCTGTTATAGAATATTTGCATGTATGTACTCATGACCCTTTCTATCCAACCTTCATTTTACTTAACTAATTTTACCTATATTGGCCTTTTAAAAGTAATGGAACTTTATGCTCAGTGGCCCACAAAAGCAATTTATTTGATTAAAGTACAGCTAATATGTGTTTTGTGCTGTAAGGAACCTACAAATAGCAGATATTTAACTTTTTAGAGGACACAATTGTATTCATGTGCATGTCCATTCACATGTATGTGTGCTTGTGTGTGTGTGTGTGTGTGTTTGTGTGTGTGTATGTGTGTGTGTGTGTATGCATGCATGTGTGCATCTGTGTGTGTCTTAATTCCATATTGATAGGAACAGGTTACATAAAATATCACTCTATCTAAAAATTCTAGACTCCCAACTACTGAGTAGAAAATTTTAAAGGAAGTGTCTTGTTAATAATCTATGGGAGACACACCCTTCCTGAACTCAATACCACCCTAACAGGAAAACAGAGGGTCATATTTCTATCGGTACACCTAGCTAAAGGTGAGTTATTTGCTTTTATTTTCAGGGAACACCTTAAGCCACAGATAAAATTAGACCCTGCACATGTTATTATGAATCACTCAGTGACTGATCTGCTGTATGAAAAATGTGTCAGTAAAAATGCAGTTGCTGTGGATTCAGCTGACATAAAACCTGATGGCTTGGGTCAAAGTGCTCCATGAGATTTCCATGCAAAAACTTACAGTGAGCACCAGACACATGAGTCAGCTACCAAAGTGCCAATGTATTTTATGTTAATCTTGAATAAGATAAGTAGGGATGTACTTCAATATTGCAGTTAAGTGTACAGAATCACATAAATCAATATCATAGCTACAATTCTTTTTTCTCCTTTTTAATTAGATATTTCCTTCATTTACATTTCAAATACTATCCCAAAAGTTCCCTATACCCTCCCCCTGTCCTGCTCCCCAACCACCCACTACCGTTTCCTGGCCCTGGTATTACCCTATACTGGGGTATATAATCTTCACACGACCAAGGACCTCTCCTCCCAATGATGGCTGACTAGGCCATCCTCTGCTACATATGCAGCTAGAGACACAAACTCTGGGGGTACTGGTTATTTTATATTGTTGTTTCTCCTATAGGTTTGCAGACCCCTTCAGGCCCTTGGGTAATTTCTCTAGCTCCTCCATTGGGGGCCCTGTGTTCCATCCAATAGATGACTATGAAAATCCACTTCTGTATTTGCCAGGCACTGGCATAGCCACACAAGACACATCTATATCAGAGTCCTGTCAGCAAAATATTGCTGGCATATGAAATAGTATCTGTGTTCGGTGGCTGTTTATAAGAAGGATCCCCAGGTGGGGCAGTCACAACTATAATTCTTTTTTTTTCCAGTTTTTATTAGGTATTTACTTTCATTTACATTTCCAATGCTATCCCCAGAGTCCCCTATACCCTCTCCCCCCACCACTCCCCTATTCACCCACTCCCCCTTCTTGGCCCATTTGTATCCCTGTACTGGGGCATATAAAGTTTGCAAAACCAAGGGGCCTCTCTTCCCAATGATGGCTGAATAGATCATCTTCTGCTACATATGCAGCTAGAGACACAAGCTCAGGGGGTACTGGTTAGTTCATATTGTTGTTCCACCTATAGGGTTGCAGACCCCTTCAGTTCCTTGGGTACTTTCTCTAGCTCCTCCATTGGGGGCCCTGTTTTCCATCAGATAGCTGACTCTGAGCATCCACTCTGTGTTTGCAGGCACTGGCATAACCTCACAAGAGACAACTATATCAGGGTCCTTTCAGCAAAATCTTGCTGGCATAAGCAATAGTGTCTGCGTTTGGTGGCTGATTATGGGATGCACCCCTGGGTGGGGCAGTTTCTGGATGGTCCATCCTTTCATCTCCATAGCTATAATTCTTAAGTGTTGTCTATTGTATGTAACTGTTTATACTCCACAGTATGTTGTGTGCTGACAGTAGACTGACCTTGCTCAAACCGTTATCATCCTAAACATTTGATTAAAGCATTATGCTATGAGATTACCATGAAGACAATATCAGCAGGTGATAGATATTTTTGCCCGCAAAATAATCTTATAAAATCACCTTTATTTAATTATTATTTGACTGTCATTATTATCTGCAACATCAAGATGGATGGTGTGAGTAAAGTTTATTTTGTATTACAGATACATACACATTTTAATGGCTTAATCACTGTAATTTAGTAACAACAGTAATAAAATAGAACTGTCTTCAATATACTATTTAAAAGTTATATCAGTGTGGTCCTTCATGATAGCTTTGTTTTTTTCTGGATGTATGAGTTTTACTTTTTCATGTAGTTGACCTAATTGCTATGTCTGAATTGCCAGTGTAGCTACTATTGTGCATGAAAAGTGTCATTAACTAAAGAAAGAATTACTTGAACCCAAGAATTATGATGTCAGGATTGTGGATTTCATAAACATAATTATTACTAAGTAGCTATCAGGAAGATACTGCCCATGATGTGAATATAACAGAAGTGACCCATCCACATCCCAGGCAATATGAATGACATGAAATGCTTTGCAGAGTTCCTAGAATGTGAAATAGTTTAAAATGTTGATGTTTATAATGCTGCAATTTTACCCTTGTTGTGTACAGATTATACTTTCTAATGTGTAACTGAACATGAGCATGGGCAAACCGTATGTATGAACAGGAGACCAACAAACCATGTAAGTATTTCTAGAATGAGTCAAGTTGTTTGTATGTGTTTGCAATAAGGTTTATTTATCTATCTATCTATTTATTTATTTATTTATTTTTGTGCCCTTTTTGAGACAGGGTTTTGCATAGCCCAGTCCAGATTTTAACTCACAGTATAGAAACATTGAACTTCTGATCCCATTGCCTCAGCCTGCCAAGTGCTGGGAGTACTGTTGTGCACCACACTGCCCATTGTGTGTAGTGCTGAGGGTGGAACTCCAGGCTTTGTGTGTGCATGAAAAAGCATTCTACCAAATGAGTGATACGCCCAGCCTGAATGCTACATTAGTGGGGTGGTGAAAGGCACAGGTGTTTGTATGTACAGAATTAGCACATTGTCTAGCCATCTCAAAGTTCCTCTCTTCCCTGTCTGTAGGTAATGGAACATGAACTCCTTAAGCATGTTGACAGGAGACACTGTTGTTAGAATTACCAATGGACCTCTCAATACTCAAGACTGAGAGAATAGCAGGATCTCATTATTGTGCCCAGGCCAAAGAAACTCAAATATACAGCAGACTTTAACACCACTGGCATTAGTTATATATTTGTGAAACTTGTTCTTTAAATGCATTTGTAATGTTGACCTACATAGCCCTTTATTAGAGTAGCAGACTATTGAGGTTAAAAACCATTGCAGCTAATAGCAGAGTACTCTTCCTGAACTAATTCCACCATTACAAGACACTTCAAAGGCAATTTCCTAATCTGTATTTTATACTGTTGAAAATACTTAAGTAGTACTCTGCACTTTTTCAAACATTTCCCCTTATTGTAAATTAACTGGAAAATGCTTAAGAATATACTTATCTTACATAGGCAAATTGTTGAATTCCAGTCTCATTTTAATAAAACTAGAAAGATTCTGGTTAAAGTAGGTAGTTAATCATAATAGCAGAATTAAAAACAAGGGTGCTTATATCTTTATAAAGCTAGAATGCATACTTACCATCCCCAAACATAATTAAGATTATTTTGTGGTAAAGGAACTTTGAAACCAGATACTCTGAACTCTCCCTTGTCTTTTTAAAATTGGGAATACGAATCCCTGTATTATGTATATCTCTTGTCTTATTTACACAGCTTACTAGCTTGTGTTCATATAACTTATGTGCTTCTACTATGCGTATGTGTATTTATGCAATGTCTATAGATGAGTATGTTTTGTGTGACTGTGCACCTCATGTGAGTCAATTGGAGCTCAGTATGTCACAGTAGTTCACTTGTGTGAAGGTCAGAGACATTGCTGGTCTGCACTATACACTGATGATTGTACAATGCTTTTCAGCTGTTAAGTAGTAGCTTGTGAGACTTTACTTAATTTATAAATATACCACAAAAAGATAAGGGAGGCTTAGCAATTACCCAAGTTACGATGAAGGCTTTTGGTGGGGGGAGTTTGAAATGGTTGCATTTTTTTTCTTGGATAAAGTTCTACTATTTTAGCAAATGGTGCATTAAAACAGCCCATCATTTACATCAAGTAGGAGATGTACATTTTGGAAAGTAAGGAGTTAGCAATATCTGAAGTTCATTATATCTGACCAAATACACACAGAGACTGTTTGCAAGCTGCCTCCTCGTTCCTACTGATGAATGAAATCTTGTTTGGCATTTAACCAAAACCTAAATTGGAAAACTCCAAACTAATGGTCCCAATTTTCATTAAAAACCAAACCATGACCAGTCTAAGCCAAAGAAAGATATGTCTTAAAGCAAGAAATATTTGTGTGAGATTAGTTTTTCCAAGATAACTTCATGTAAAGCTTGAACTGTACCAAAACTTTAAATGTTTATATGTTATTTATAGTGAGAATGGAGTCAGCAGCAGAAGCATGATCTAATGAAGAGCAGCCAGGGTGTCAGGAACTGTATCTGAGCCTCTGAGTTCTTAGTGCTTTCATCCTGGGACTTTGCAGGTTTGAGTCAAAGAATTTCATTTGTGATTTTAAAGTTGTTTGATTTGATTCTTTCTATTTGTTACCCAGCTAAGTAGGATGACAAAGTAGTAGTCACACACTCAGCTGTTTGGGAGCCAGAAGCCTCATAAAAAATGGAAATGATAAGAGAGTGAGGTGGCTAAGATGCCACAGGGACTGTGTCAAACAATAGACAGAGTGACTGACAGAGAAACCACTCTGCCCTCATGCTGCCTGTGGGAATGAAGAAAACGCACTCATTTGTTCTAATCTTTGTAAGGATATGATGTTTTCTAATTGAATTTCCAGAAATGTGCATTATTCACTATTCTATCAAGTGCTTAATCTATTTCAACTTGGTGGGTTGTGGTTTAGGATAAAAATGCTTAGAAGGCACAAGTAGTAATTTATATCTTCTCACTTTATGACTAAGTTAAATAGAAAACACATCTAAATATTTGTTTATTTGATCTCAATTTGCTTGTCCTGTAATTAACTATGGTGGTTTTGAGTTTCCAGTTGTAGAAAAGTGAATGTCTTAAATATCCCTCCATCAGAACCTACCTGTTTCCTAAGTCAGAGAGTGTAAGCCTCCCTCCCTAACATCTGGGGTAGTGATAAGAGGCAGCCCCAAACACCAGTGTCAAAAGTGAGATTCAACCTTATCTTTGTCAAGAATCACTCACTCTATGTCAGCAAATTAAAGATCTAAAAACGGGCTGGGAAGATGGGTCAGCAGGTACAGTCATGGCTGACCAACCACAAGGACCTCAGATTATGTGCATGTACTAAAATTGCCTAATGTTCTGCTGTGCACCTGCAAGGTGAGATCTGGGAGTTCTCTGCTTCCTCCTGCAGGGATATTACACCTTCTGAAAAATGAGAGATGAGAAAGGAGCTAACTTATCACTCACATGTATATAGTTTCTATGAAAGAACCAGAGGTGCCTGTCTACACTTTTAGGAATACTGGAACTTTCCCTAGTATAGAATGGAATCACCAACTTGGCATGTGAAACCAGGCAGGTGATTGCTGGGGAAGAAGAGATGGAGAGAGAAAACCAAAGTGACATGATAACATGAAATATATTAAATGGTTGATTTAGTACTTTCACCTGAGTTGTCCTGAGAAATATTCTTTCCTCTAAAGAAATTAATCAGACAGTAGATATCTTAAGCACCCTGTGAAGCAGCAGGAACACTGATTTGTGGATTCTCAGGGCTTCAGTTACATTATTATTTCCACGAGTCACTGGTTAGTTCCATATACATCAATCCTTTAGACTCTAAGTATCCAACAGTGTCTGTGCAGCAGAATAGGTAACAATCAAGAGCATGTGCTCATATGAGTAATATTTGATAAATTATAAGCATTCACACATGATTTTAGACACCTGGTTTACAGTGATCAACAAGATCAACCTTGAAAAGAACAAAAACCGATATCCATAATATATCACACTGTGGTGACCAGAGTCTTAAGTAGGGGACATGAATGAAGAATAGTTAATTTAAATAGGAAAATGATCTAATAGTGACCTATAGGGTGTTTAAAGTTCAAAATCTAGAGGTCTGGTAAAACACTGTGCACAAATGAGTCTCTCTGTGTTGTTAAATATAATGAAGCAGGAATAATAATGATAGAATTGGATTAGCGAATGCACCTAATACTAAAGACAGCTTTTTGTGTGTTGCTGACATTCTTATGTGTTGGATCTTTCCATTTTACTTTTATGCAGGTAACACAGAGTTAGAGCTAGGAGAAAACTGTGTATATGCAAGAATCTGATTTGGAAGCATGTAGGCAATTGTTCAGAGTTTAGGAGTTCATTAATTAATTAATTAATTAATTAATGGGGCTTTTAGTCAGGAAGTAAAATGGCTTGTTGACAATACAGGGCTTTTTACCTATTCAAAACCAAGTCATAAGCTCTGAGTTTTCTTGCTTTGGGGTCTATACATTTATTTTATATTCTTTTGTATAAAAACAAGTAAAGAAACATCATGGTTCTTGGGGTAAATAAAAAAAAAATGTACATTTCATCAGGACTTAAAAAAAATGATTTTCATTTCCGATAACCTCAAATATGAAAGAAAAGAACATCATTTTTACAAACACAAAGCCTCATTTGGTAAATGTTCTTCTCACAGTTACATCTATGTCACCATGGAGAAATTTTGCAAAAGGACATAATTCAGAGACCCTGGCAAGCATGATTGTGACACATGGTTCTTTGTACCACGCAATACATTCCAAAGCCTTCCCTTCTCTTGTAGTTTTGTGTAGTGAATTTTAAGGCAACGAATGGGATAGATGCCTGGAAATATGTTTCTCACATCTCACAGATCATCCTGATGGGAAGCCTGCCTGCTCTCCTTATTTTGAAATCCACAAGCAGCTAACTGAACATAACCTAAGCGTGAGATACAGCATGTGAGATGGCCTGCTGCTGCCAGTATCACCCTACACTCCCTGTTCATTTTGTTCTGATCTCTTCTGTCAGCTTTGGACTTTCCTGTCTCGGGTCCATCATCGCCACCCTCCTTCCACTTTTATTCCCAACTAGGCCCTACAGTCCTGCCTGCCTATTAGCCTGTGTTATTTCTTCTGTGTTTGCTTGTATACAGGCAGTTAAAGGACTCTGAATGCCTCCTGAAAGAGACAAGCTCTAAATGTCTTTAATTTCCTTTCTTCCATGTTCGCTATCAGCTTCCATGCATTGTCTATTTCTGTATTAAGATACAGTTTCTCTTCTTGTCCAAGAAAATAGTTTTTTTTTTCATGATAACTTGGTGGCTTTTAGAAATGAGAAAGAGAAATTAAATAGAGGCGATCATATGACAGCTTACAAACATGACTTACTCACAGAATACATGAATGTACAGAATGCCATGAAGTCTTTTTCTTTCTTCCTGATCATTTTCTTGACTTGAATCCAAAGGCATATTAAGTAATAGACTGTTTCCAGGTTAAATGCTGATACTCTATCACACATTGCTGACATTTGTATGAGTGGGAGGAAGGCTGACTGCCAAGTCTGAGAGTCTTAGCTGATTGTCAATTCAGTCTCCAAGAGGATCCAGCAAATACCTGTGTGTCTTTGATCCTTTAGTGATTTCATCAGATTTAAGTGTATCAAGTTAATATAAAGCAAGGTACTAATTAGAATTTGTGCTATTTTTCTTCAAATTTAGGGAGACAGTAAATAAAAATATTTAACTTTTTCCTTTTTATACCTATTAAATGTGTCCATCTTTTGACCCTGTGTATTAATAACATTTCTGCTTGCTGGTTCATTGACATCACTGACATCACCCCTGGCAGAAACGTTGGGAAGATTCAAGTATCTATTTCGTTTCATTGTTTAAAAGGATTTTAGTCCATGGGCCTTTTGTCTTGTGGGAGAGGAAAATAGCGATTCATTGAGAGGAACAAAAGGAAAAGTATAAAAGTGCAGGAGAAAATATAGTTCTAAAGTCCTGCCTCCAGTGACCTGTCTACCCAGCTAGTGCCCCCTCCAGGCTTCAACCACTGCCCAAGAATTCTACAATTCTTTAAGTCCATGAAATGATTAATTTATTCATTAGGTCAGAGAGCCATTCAACAAACTGTCTTGGAAACACCCTCAATAACATTCTCAAAAGTATGCTTTATTGAACCTCCATGAAAAAAAAAAAGACAATTTAGCCTTCAACAATGTCTTGATTACTGAATAAATTCTATGAATCATAGCTCTGATCACATGTACATATTTGGCTTTGTTGATTCCCAATCACTAACACTCCTCTGAGTTTTGAATTAAGTTTTACTAATTTAAACATATTCATATCAAATTATCATTTAAATCTCTAGATATTAAAAAATAAAATATGCTACAACTAGTCAAACACTGATCATTTAACCTATTTATACTACTTAGTTTTTTTACTATGTATTT
The DNA here is from genome assembly GCF_900095145.1 of Mus pahari. Classification (NCBI taxonomy): domain Eukaryota; kingdom Metazoa; phylum Chordata; class Mammalia; order Rodentia; family Muridae; genus Mus; species Mus pahari. The sequence continues at coordinate 138,063,978 of NC_034593.1, forward strand.
ATGAAATATCTGATCTGGTAGGTATTAGTGGATGAAACAAACAAATATTTACTTAAACATTCTGGCACAGATATGGTAATGTTGTTAAATGTAAAATCCACAGTACATGGAGCTATCAGGATCAGAAGAACCTTATTCATATGCTATATAACCAGATCACACAATACTCCTAACTCTAGAATATTTATAAGTCACATTACATGAGAAATGTCCAAATCAACAAATATTATTTGGAATACACAATGCTTCTTTCTCAGAAATTGAAAATATAACTGAGGAGAAAATTAGCAAAACATTAGAGGCCATCAGCATAGCATAAGTTTTCAATGACAAGTGCCTGCTGACATTTCTACTACTCAACATTCAGCATGGTTTCCAAATGTGGATTGGTTTGTGCTCTATGATGGACATAAAACATTGTTCCTTGAACTTTAACTCCTAAACTCAGATAAATTTCTGTTTTATAATATATTTAATTAAGATAAATTCAATCTTTAAAAAAGACAATAAAACAAAATAACTAAAAGCAATCTAATTGTAGAACAGGAATTCTTAATGCAAACTTAAACATTATACTTAGCAGAATAGATGAAACAAAATAAAATCTAAAAACATTTGGCACATAGTTAAATATTCCAGAAAGAGACATTTGTATGTAGTAAATGAATAAATTTAAGGAATGCTTCAAATGTAGGCTTTATCACCTACATTAAGAACTTAGATCAATGATGAGCAGGTAACCATGGAAACAGAGGAGCTATTGATAAAGATGAGCACAAATATGAGTGAAAATTGAACAAAACAGAAGCCTGTTTCTTATGAGGTTCATTAATACAATTGAAAAACTTGCACCAAGGCTAAAAACAAGGAACAACCCCCCCCATACACACAAATAACCAATGTCAGAAATAAAGCATGGGATGTCACTACAGACCCAAGAGGTACAGAAAGAATAAATAGTGACTGTATTAATAGTGCATATCAATAGTGACTATATGAGTTCACTTGGAGTCCTTTGCATGGAAAAATCAAAGCTTATCAGAGAAATGTGCACACCAATATCACAAAAGCTCATCACGGAGCCAACCTTACTGTTTTCCATAGAGGAATGGTGGAAACAGATGTGGTATATATGCAAAATTAATTTATGTCGTTTGCAAGAAAATGTAAGCAAATTAAAGCAATCATACTAAGTGAATCATGTCAGTCTCAAATAAACAAATATTGCATTTCCTGTGATTACCAATTTAATAACTATACAGAAAACCATGACTGTATATATAGCATGAAAGTAGAACCTTCATTGTCTAATGGAACAAAAGTGACTTTACACGATGTATGGAGTTATTTTCACAGTAAATCATGTGGTTGCATGCAAATCTCTGCCTGAATCTTGGTGTTATGAGTAATTACTATATACTAATTTAAATAGCATTTACAAAACAACTCTTAATATAAAATTTGGGACCTCAAATTAATTGGGCTTATTCCTTACAGAATGCAATTATGTGCACTCACCAAGAACAAAGTAATATTAATAATATTCATAACATGATAAATAAACAAAACTCCTGATTTTAAGCCTTATTAATGAAATCATTCATTGTAAAATATTTCATTGACTAATTCAACAGAAAAGTTACATAATTCACACTGATTCTACTCTATGTATTTCTCTTTTGTTTCCCAACCTTTTGATTTGTTTTGCTCAGTTTTTTTCTCACAACAATATCTGAGTAACACACTGTCTATGGTGTGTGATTAAATTACTCTGGAAAACTATTTGGTATGGTTTGCAAAGTAGTGAAGCAATCATTTTATTCAGAAAATATATTAAAAGAAAAATAATACCTGATAGTCACTCAAGGAGAGCATACACAAAGGTTATAGAAGCATTATATTATCCACATATGTTTTCCAATATCATGACCAGTAATGAAAGTAAAATAATCTAATATTTTAAAATACTTTACTTCAATTTTACTTATGTACAAAATATGTTCATGACTGATTTTTAGATTTGTAAGATGTAATAATCACAATAGAAATAAAACACTTAAGAGGAGTATGTTAATTTTTTCTTATATGTGAATAATGTTGAGGGTGATCTATAGCTGAGACCTTTCCTGCCAAATACCCAGTAGTTTATAAGGCTATTCTTGTTAGACATTAACATGCACATGTGTGCTTTCCACTGGAGTTTTAAGTCACTCTCACCAATTTAATATTGTTTATTGGCTTTAATCTCTTTAGCTTTACTATCAACTTTATTACTACAATTAGCATACCTAACAATGCCTTAAAATACTTTTTAAAACATATAAATTCATGTGTGATAATTTGTAAATGAATCCACCAACATGACTTTCTTGTAATAAAACAAAAATGCACATGCTGACCTTGCTGAGTTTAAGAACATTCTGGTCTACATACTGTGTTCTAGGAAAGCCAGGACCACACAGAAAATCCTTGTTTTGAAATACCAAAAGAAAAAAATTATAAACAAAAAAAAAATGAAGTAAACAGCTTTATTTTATAATGAAAAAAAGAGAAAGAGAAAAACTTTTCACAAATTCAATGCATTGTACCTTGAATCATAGGACTTGAATCTTAGGACAATTAATCAATGGTTAATTGTCATAACCATGTGATTGTTTGGTGTTTGTATTTAGCACTGGTTTCTGTTTGGCTTAGTTTGTGTGCTTTTAGGGTGTTTGAATCACCGTGCACAGTTGAGAGCCACTCTTGTACTTTCTTATCAGAGCTCACCAAAAGAAAAACCCTTTAAAGGAACTGAAGATGTGCCATTATCAGGCACCAGTGATGAGTCGATCCGCATAGATAAACTCTGAGTGTATGTCTGCTCCTTTTGGCAGCCAAGGAAAAAGGGAAAATGTGGTTTTCCCAAGGTTGCCTGCAGAACACAAACGTTCTTTTGGCTCTGAACTGAGCAGAGATTTAACATGTGGTTTCTTATGTTAGAGACACTGGAAAGACGTAATGGATTGTGTCTGCACACAATTTTACAGAAAATAGACATTGTTCAGTCGCAAAGGCTGCCATTTTAACATTAAAAAAAAATAATTCAGTGAAGAGCTTTCTGTGGAGCCTGAGATACAAATGTCTGTACATGCTCCTCCTCTAACCCAACTAGAGAGCTGAGAGAGCTCAGAGAAGCTGGAGGAAGAGATAAGCAAATTGTCTAAAGAAGCATTCTCTCTTGCAGAGACCTGAAACAAACACAAGGCCAACAAGGCTGCGTGTTCCTAATGCCGATTGCCTTAATCAAATCCCAGCATCACTTTTTCATGACTGAAAATGCTTTTCAAATATATTGGTGTCTTGTGAACAAAAGATGTTCATACAAACATGAAGATTAAAATAATGCTTTGGGAAGAAAATAGGCTTTCACAAATCAATTCCTAATGGTAGCAGAAAAAAAAAATAGTACTTGAGTTCACTTAATACTGTAGTTATCTGTATAGTATTGTCATTGAAATTCTATCCCAGAGATTTATAAACTAAATTTCAATTCCTTGAATAAAAACCACTTGTATTAGTCTTTACATTTTCCAGAGAAATCAGTACAGACAATTTATACTACAATGATACAGTAAGTACTATTTGACATGACTTAATTGTCCATTTCACTTGTAGAAAATACCTAAAAATGTACACTGGTTTTATTTTTTATATAATTGATGTTTATGTTTAAAGCAATATTTTACAGAAATCATGCTATAATAAATTTACTCTCTTTTAGAAAGATCAAAGTAGCATAATAGCAAATTTATGAAAATGACTATTTTTCCACTATTACTACTTAAATTAAATATGCTACAATTAAACAAATATTAAATTCGTTTGAGTTCAAATAATGGATAATGCTGCTGGGCAGAGAGTAAATAACACAAACGTGCTTGATTCGTTATGGAAATAAAAATGGTCTAAGAGAAACAGAAGGTAAATAATTTACCAAGTGTGTACACACTTAGAGATCTTTTAATATAAAGAAATGTGTTCAATGGAAACATGTAATCATATTATTTAAGTATATATTAATTCAGGGAAAAGTGGAAAACTCAGAAAATACTGAGAGTGGAACTGGAGGAATGATTGGGTACTTATTAGGAAATGAAAGCAACAATGAGAAAGAATGTTTTATGTCATCCTCTTTGGGTCCTGGGAGCCGCTTGCTTCCCTGGTGTCTGGGACTTTTTGTTGGCTACCCCAGCTCCCCATCCCCAATTGTTACATGCCTTTGCTGTTCTATTTTTTTCACCCGCTGTACTTCTCCTGTATCCTTTTTCCTCTTCCCCTCCTTTCTTCCTCCCGATTCTCACGCACCCCCTATCTCCCTTAGTTATTTTGTTTCCCCTTCTAAGTAGGACTGAGGCATTCACACTATAGTCTTCCTCCTTCTTGACCTTCATATGGTCTGTAAGTTGTATCATGGGTATTCCAAACTTTATTTTTAGTATATACTTATCAGTGAGTATACACCATGAGCAATAGTGAGAAACACTGCATGGTATTGGTACAGAGACTGGCATGTAGATCAATGGAACAGAAATGAGGACCCAGAAATGAACTTGCACTTGATCATTAATGAAAAAGGCTAAAACCATCCATTGAAAAAAAGACAGCATATTAAATGAATGATGCTGGCTTAAATGGAGATCAGCATGTAAAAGAATGCAAACGTACCCATTCTTATCTCCTTGTACAAAGCTCAAGTCCAAGTGGATCATGGACCTCCACATAAAACCAGAGACACTAAACTAGTAGAAGAGAAAGTGGGGAAGAGCCTCGAACACATGGGCACAGGGGAAATTTTCCTTAACAGAGCACCAGTGGCTTATGCCCTAAGATCAAGAAGGACAAATGGGACCTCATAAAGTTGAAAAGCTTCTGTAAGGCAAAGGACACTGTCAATAGGATAAAAAGGCAACCAACATATTAGAAAAAGATCTTCACCAGCCCTACAGCAGATAGAGGGCTAATATCTAATCTATACAAAGAACTCAAGAAGCTGGACTCTAGAGAGCCAAATAACCCTAGTAAAAATGAGGTAAAAAGCTAAACAGAGAAGTCTCAACTGAGGAATATCACACAACTGAGAAGCACTTAAAGAAATGTTCAACATCCTTAGTCATCAGGGAAGTGCAAATCAAAACGACCCCGAGATTCTACTTCACACCCGTCATATTGGCTAAGATAAAAACCTCTGGTGACAACAGATGCTGGCAAACATGTAGAGAAAGAGGAACACTCCTCCACTGCTGGTGGGATTGCAAGCTGGCACACCCACTCTGGAAATCAGTCTGGCAGTTCCTGAGAAGAATGACATGGACTACCTGAGGACCCAGCTATACCACTCTTGGGCATATACCCAAAAGATACTGCAACATATAACAAGGACACATGCTCCACTATGTTCATAGCAGTCTTATTTATAATAGTCAGGATCTGAAAAGAACCCAGATGTCCTTCAACAGAGGAATGGATACAGAAAATGTACATTTACACAATGGAGTACTACTCAGCCATTAACAACAATGACTTCATGAAAATCTTAGGCAAATGGATGGAACTAGAAAATGTCATCCTGTGTGAGGTGGCACAGGAAAAAGCTGTTTCTCTTTCTTCTTGCTGTCTTAAATATCCTTTGACTCAATGTTTGCTTGGTCTCTTGACTTATCTTGAATCCATTTAGCTCTTGTTTACAGCAAGCTCTTGGGTTAAAGGTATGTGCTAGGCCTGAGACACACTACAACCACATGTTTACATTAAACATAAAGCATTAGGGTTAAAGATGTGTGCTAGGGCTGAACCACACCACTAGAAACAAACTTTTCCAGTTCACAGTCTCAGGGTTTACAATGTGATCAATTATCCTGCAATAGAACACCCCATGCAATTTTCCAAATGAAGATATCAACCTTCAGTCCTACCCAGTCATGAAGCACATGGCCCACAAGTGACATCATGGCATGATAACTCTAAGGGTACATTAGAGATACACATAACTGGAGAGTAGCTGAAGGATCTCTAATTGGATTAAAACATGTTCAACAAAAGTAAGATCATATCTGGTACTGGAAAACTAGCCAACAATCTAGATCTAGTGAATTCATGCACTGTGGAGAAGAACCTACAACCACCACTTTACTAAATGAACTACATTATAAGTGTTATAAATACTTATCCTTTACACACAAATAAGTGTTGCCATGATCCTTAATCAAGGAAACTTCTCTTTGCAATAATCAACTTTATTTGTTTCTTCTCTGAATCACTGCCTGTCTTAGAGGTCTTGTCCCCGAGGCATGTAGAGGCACCCAATTTTTTCTTGTGAGAATCTGGTGAAACTGGGCTTATTGCCAACCCAGGAACCAATAAACATGTTCTACTACTGTCCTACAGCCTTCAATTCAAAGCTATGCCCAGGCTTGTACTGACATATAGATAGGTTCCAATTCTACCTTAACTCCAAGAGGCGGCTTACTTTTTATTATTTATTTTATTTGTTTATTTTTCAAATGTCCCTTTTCCAGGCCTCCCTCCATGATCCCCCACCCCATTTTTCCTCCCCCTTGCCTCTAAGAAGATGGTGTTCCCCCACCCAACCATCCACTCCCACCTCGACCTTCTAGTATCCCCCTCCCCCTTCTCTGGGGCATCAAGCCTCCACAGGACCAATTACCTCCCCTCCCACTGAGGCCAGACAAGTCAGTCTATAACAGGGTCCACAGACCAGCCCATGTATGTATGCTCTTTGGTTGGTGATTTGCACTCTGAGAGCTCTGAGGTATTCTGTTAGTTGATACAGTTGCTCTTCTTATGAGGTTGCAATTCACTTCAGTTCCATCGGTTTTTCCCATAATTCTTATATAGGGGTCCTGGAGCTCAGTCCGGTGGTTGGCTGTCAGTTTCTGCATCTGTCTCAGTCAGGTGCTGGCAGAGCCTCTCAGAGGTTAGTCTTGCCAGGCTCCTGTCTGCAAGCACACCATGGCATCAGCAATTGTGTTAGGGTTTGGTGCCTGAACGTGGGATGGATCTCAAGTTGAGAATGTTTCTAGATGGCCTTCCCTTCAGTCCCTGCTCCATTTTTCAACCGACATTTCCTTTAGACAGGAACAGTGACCAACTATATCACTCCTGGGCAAATACCAAAAGATGCTCCACCATATCACAAGGTCACTTGCTCCACTATGTTTATAGCAGCCTTATTTATAATAGCCAGAAGTTGGAAACATCCTAGATACAGAAAATATCTATCATGTACAAAATGGAACACTACTCAGCTATTAAAAACAAGGACCTTATGAAATTTGTAGGCAAATAAATGGAACTAGAAAATATCATCCTGAGCAAGGTAACCCAGACACAAAAGGATATACATGGTAAAACATTCAAAATACCCATGATACAACTCACAAACCACATGAAGCTTAACAAGATAGTAGGCCCAAGTATGGATGCTTTAATCATCAAGGGGGGCAGAGGGAGGGAGGGAGAGGAAAATAAGTGAAGCAGGATCAGGTATGGGGGGCAGTACAGGGAGAGGCAGGAGAGGAGCCCAGAGGTCCAGGAGAATGAAAAGGAAAATGCAACAGTGAGGGGTGGGGGACAGGGGAAACCTCTAGAAAATCCTAGACACCAGGCTATTCAGTTCTGTTCTCTACCTTGAAATATAGTATCAGGTTGCTAACATCTATCCAGAGGATTCCTAATCCACGTTCTCATCTCTAGGCTTGGCTCTAGCCACAGTCTGAGATCACACTAGTATCAAGTAAAGACATACTTGTCTACCCTGTCTGACATCTAATTCCAGTTATTTTATTTTGATGCTGTAAGTAGTAGTCCTCAAATTCAGATCAGTGATTTGAAGAGTGTAGCAGCAGGAAGGTTGGTCATACCTCAATGCTGTAACTAGCCTGTCCAGGTTATAGTGACAAATTGTCAAATTGGATACCTGCTGATCTGGGAGCTATCCATCAAAGAGATTCTGCTCCAAGAAGGACTAGGGAATTCATTCAATGCTAAAATAGTCCCAGTGACTTTAGGATCAGATGTCTGCCTAGAACTTCAGAAGAGTAACTATAAACAGACAGATTAAGTAGATTGGGATGAAACTAGTTCCCTCATCCACCAAATTCCAGAACATGTAGCATACCAACAACCAGCAGAGAACATTCTGGAAACTATGGCCTTACCTGACAGTCAAAAAAAAAAAAAAAAAAAAAAAGCAGTCCAGAAACTGATCAAATACTAACTAGTAAAGAGCTCTGTTAGTACATTTAAGAAAGCTGTTGTAAAGAACTTGACCAACAAAGAATACCTAACAAAGAAACTTTAAAAAGGTGGGAGAACCAAAAGCAAAAAGAGACAGCAAACTTTGAGTTGAAAATGGTTTGGTAAATCATATAGAGGAGTGGAGCGAGTTTGAGGACAGGCTATCTGGAAAGTCATCTGGGGGGGGGGGAGAAATAGAAGAGAAAAAGGAAGGAGGACACTGCCAGTATCTCAAGATAATGTAGTCAAATGTTCAGGTGGTTAGTGTCGCAGATCCTGGAACTCTGACCGACAGAGACGGGAGAAACAACACAAACACCATGGAAGAAGGTTCCAAGCAGATTTCTTCTTTATCTCTCCGAGCAGCTTTTTCCTCTCCCTCTCACAAACAGCTTTCTCTAACCCTCTCCCAGCTCCAACTAAACCCAACTGAACTCTTCTCCTGCCTGTTCCAACTCAACTGTTTACAGCTTTTCCCACAGCATTCTCCTCCCTCCCTCCAGGGCACATCTGTTTTTCTCAGTCCTCAGAGCTCCTTCAAAACAACTTTCTCCCTCCTGCCCAGGGTGCATCCTGTTTTCAGTCCTCTGACCTAATCTCTCCCACCTCTTCTGAATCCAGTCAGAGTTCAGTCAGTAACTCAGCAGGCAGGCAGTACAGGCTCAGCAGGCTCAGATTCTTGCAGCCAGGGAACATGGGGTTTGGCACCCCGCTCCCCACATAGAGTTCAGGCTCAGGCTCTTGGCAAACAGGGATCACAGGGCTTGGCACACCCACTCTCCACAGGTTAGGTTTCAAAGCTAACCACGCTGAGCCAAGTGAGAGAAAATCTATTCACAGAAATATTAACAGAAATTCCCAAACAATGGGAAAGAGGTAAACAGCCAGGCAAAGGGAAACCAAATGTCACCAGTTATAATGAACTCCTAGAACTCAAGTCTATGCAGGACACACTTGCTCCACCAAAGGGGAAATGAAGAGAAGATTCTAAAGACTCTGTGGCAAAAGAAACACTTGAAGATGGCATTCACACAATAAGAGGCTGACCATCTGAGCCCTGTGTTAGATACTGAGACTGTGAATGGAGCCTTTGTATCACTTGTGGCATTGTGTTTTAAGTGGGAGGGAAGAAGAAAATACATAATCAATCAAGAAGCCATCTCCCAAGTATAGTAGGGGAAACATTGTCACAAACTCTCTGTCTTTTCAGACATTGAAATAGATTGTTTATTTCTGTTTTTCAAAACCTTTAAATATCTGTTTCAGGGTGTTCTGTGATTTGATTTTCTGTGAATTGCTCTACTTTTCAGTGTGTGGGAAGGGATACAGATTCACTGCGTCTTGGTGAAGTTGCTAAAATACTGTTTCATATGTGAAACCCTGCCCTCATTCTTTATTCTGTTCTGTTGATTGGCTATTCTGCATGGTTAGAGAGAACGACAGTCAGGAGGGCAACCTGCGCCTCTGAAGCACTCCTGTAAGAAAGTGATTTAGGAATTTCAGCCATGTAAGGATTCCAGCCTCTGGAATCACTGACGCTGGGCTGGTAGATGAATAATTTAAGGAACTCTATGTGTGAAAGATATTGAATACACTTCAAATGGGTGATGATAGACAGCAGGTCACTTGTGAGCTTTTAAAGACTGCTGTAATGAATGACAATTCATCTTTGCACATAACCAGACACTTATTGTCTCAGCACAAAGGGAGCAGAACCTGGGCATGCGCATACACTCCACAGCCCTGGCAATGTTGGCTCTGAGCTATCCTCCTATCCTCCAAGTGACTTTTTGGCTCTTTGGCAAAATGATACACATACACTGTCAAATGCTCACGCCAGAGCCTGCCTCACTCCTCTCTCCTCCCTTAACCTTCTCTCCTCTCCTTTGTCTTCCCTTTTCTCCCTTCTTTTCCTCTCTTTCCTTTCCTTCTTTCTCCTCTACCTCCTTGATTTCTTTCACCTTTTTCCTTTTGTTTTGTTTTTGTTATTTTCCATCTCTCCCTGTGCCTGCCCGTGCGCCCAGACCTTCGCTCTCCTCCTTGCCTGTGCCCTCACTCTCTCTGTGAACATACCACAACTGAGCAATTCTCAAATGTTCAAGTTTTAGTTTTTATTTCTTAATTTTTAATTGGTGCTCATCTGTGTCTATACGACTGAAAGCAGTCTGCATGGACCACAAAGAATAGGATACCGTTTGAATTTGGGTTACATACAGTTGTATGTTACTTACTATAGGGGCTTGAAACAAAACTTTGGTCCTATGCAAGAGCAACAAGTACTCTAAATTCTAGTTCCTATTTTCTTAATTATTTGACTAATGATAAATATTTTATATCATTTCATATTTTACTATGGATTGCAGAATTCATGCTACACTGAGGAATCTTCTAAGCTACATATGTAAGTTCGCTACCTCCATATTCTAGTATGCAACATATAAGTAAAATTCTACCAATTATTTCTGCTATTTTGTAACAAGAAATTTTATGCGAAATCCTAGAATATGTCTTTCATTTCTGAGAGCACCTTCATCATTCACGTTAGTAAAAAAAAAAAAAAAAAATCTCCTGAAGAAATCATGTATCTTCCAGTGCAATAAATATTTTACAGTCTGATTTACATTTTGTCTCATGTTGCTCCTCCTTGGGTATGTGTTGAGAATGGCATATCAATTCCCAGAACAAAAATGTGTCTAAGAGTATTATGGAATTCATAAAAGAATATAACAAACTAAATATCTTAAAACAATAAAGGTTTGTTTCCAAGTTCATGTGAACTCAAGGCACACATAGGCTATGTCCTTGGTGAAGTCATGATGCAAAGATCTATGCTATGAATTTCGGCTTCTAATGTTAACCGGTAGTTACGGGGACCACATAACCTGTAGAGTCAATGAAGAATTAGTCTAAGTTTTGTGTCAAGTATCAAAGTCCCTCTACCTCTCCCTCTCCCTCTCTCTCTCCTCCTCTCTCTGTCTTCTCTCTCTCTCTTGTGAATTTGTGTAGGGAGAAGGTGAAGTTTTACTTCTCTAAGCATACCACTTTTATTAGTTAAAGGTCTACCATAATTTAATATGATGTTATTCAGGGGTCTTTTCAAAGACTGATTTCCAATTAAATCAGCATCACGTGTAGCAGGACATGGACTCCAATATATCTTCTGGAAAACCCAGTTCAACCCACCCAAGGTCAAACATGGAAGACAGGACGCTACTGGTTTTAGTATCAGAATCATTCTAAGTGTTATTTAAAAGTATGAATTTTAAATGTAATGCTACATAGGAATACACAGTATTATATAATTGCAAAAATGAATTGTTTGGTGTAGGAAAATATATTACAGTTATAGTATCCAATAATAGCCCAATGTAATATTATGCTAAACTGACTGGTCAATGTTTATCTACCACTGACCTTTATTTTGAGACATTAATTTTAGTAGATTTTAGAAAATAAGTAGAATTGTTGTGTATGGATATAGTGATACATCCTAAAATGATAGTTTAGGCTGGAAAAAGACACAATTTAAGAACTTTTGATAGCTATTTGTGATAGCTGCCTGTGACATCCGATGAGCTAGCATTTAGTGGTGAGATTAGGCTTATCCTGAATAACTTCAGAAGATTGAATTAAATTGAATGTAGGCAAAGAATACTTCATCTCAATATGAGAAAAAATTTAATCAGTTTAGGTGCCTGCAAATTAAATGTGCTTATTTAAATGATAGCAACCCTCCATGCACATGGAGAAGTTCCAGCTGGGGCTAAATGATTGAAAACCAGAGTTGTTATAAAAGAAATTATCTGGAAAGTTAAAAAAAAAAAAGAAGTCAAATTATATTATCTTCAAGTTCTCCTCAACTACATATTCTTTATTTTTTTCATTCTAAAAAATTCAGATGGCTCTTGAGCGGATTTTAGCTACAGAGATAGTCCAGGAGGTGTAAAGACTGATGTGTTCTGACTTGATAACAGTTTATCTCATAAATACAAAGAGGATTCAATGTAAGGAAACTATATTAATATAAGTTCTCACAATTATTTATAAATTCCCATTAATTTAACATGAAGATGCAATGTATTTAATAATTAAAAATAATCACAGACATATATTATAGTTTTCTAAAGTTAAAAATTTTTCATTTCAAATGCTTCCTTGGCAGTGAAGACAACTTCTTTATAAATTAATTATTCATATACAATTTCATGCATGTATATAATAAATTTCAATCATGTTAACCTCTATTCTCCTCTCCTAGCTTGCTCTCACTCTGGAATCTTTTACTCCCCAGCATGCACCACTCCTACTTTCCTAACTCTGTTTTCATGCTTTTCTGTGACACACTGAATTTAATTAGGATTATTTACATATGCATGAGTGTGGGTCATTTTCTGATTTGTGCTCAACTTAAAAGTGATTACACCTCTGTTTCAAAATAACTGCCCTACTTTTACCAGCCATTATTGGCCATCTCTTCATCTAGGGGTGAGTGCTCATGTGTCCCTCACCCTCCATGCTAGGATGTTTACAGGCAGGTAGACCCTGTGAAGCTAGCCACTGCTGCAGTGCATCCATGAAGACAGTGGTCAGGCGATATCCAGAAGACAGAAATTTGTAGCACTCCTTTCTTCTCTACCAAAGCCCTTATATTCTTTCTGTGCGCTACACCCCAATGTTCCTTGAGCTTTGAGAAGGGATTGATAGATATTTGTTAAGGATAAACAACCAAAATTTTATCTGTTCTTAGTACCCAAGCCTAAGCAGGTATTGGTCTACATTAACTATCTACTGCAGAAGAAGGTTTTTCTGTCCAAAACTGAGAAAAGCACTAATATATGGGTAGAACACAACTATTTAGCAGGCAGTCTGAAAGCAGTGTGAAAAATAACAGCAGTATGTTCCAACCCCAGGGCTTGTGAGATCCCAAGCCATGAACTTTAGACTAGGATGATTGTACGGGCCTGAATTCCTTCCTGTGGAGTAGGCCAAATTGGGTTTAAAACAGTAGTCGATCACTTCCTAATATTTATGCCACTGTTGCCCCAGCAGGTATAACAGGCAGAGTCCACTTAAAGGCTGCTGATGAGTGTCCCCTGCAGAAGGCGTGAGTATCTCCCTCAGGAACTGAGAACGCTAGCTAACATGGAGACACTTTCCAGTCACTTTCAGAATCCTTTCCTTCGACTACCTTGTACATTGTCATTAGAGACAGGGTTTTAGAAACTATTCTCTTTTTTGAGCCTGTGGGGAGTACCTGGACAGAGGAATGTCTAATACCTGGCTCTGGGATTTTCATATTCTTTAAGAACTTGGCTCTAGAAATAGCACTATCCTCACCACTCTGTTCAACCTTCTTTAAAAACATATTTACAATTAGCTCACAAAGTAATGGGTCTAGCTGAGTTTTCTCATCTACCTTTAGTTCCGGTTAATCATTTATTTGTCTCCTTTCAAACAATCCTTGACTACCATGCTGAACATGGGGTCCTTTCAAACTTTGTACTAATCCAGGTCCATATATGGTATGGGACAGGACTATAATTTATTCTCATCACTTTTCATTTACTAACATCTTGATCAAGACTAAATGTTAAAACTGTAAGCATGAAATCAAATCAGTATAGGTGGACACAATCTCAATATTACCTCCTACTTTGTCCCATAGACATATATTGTCAATTGCCCTTAATTGTCTTTTATTGAAGAGGTTCAGAAAATATCTTCTTTTTTCCTTTATTGGTTCATTTTCTGCTGCTAGAACACAGTGTAAAAGGCTGAGCAATTTTTGAGCACAGATTTATTTGTAGCCTAGTTATGGAAGCTAAGAAAAGCAAGACAGGATGGTGAACTAATTATTGTATGAGGAACATAGACCTGCAGTAAGAACCTCTCATACTACTGTAATGGTATTATCCACTACTAATCTTTGACACTCAGGTTATTGGGCATTATTTAATATCAGCATTCTTTCCTAGATGTACGCATGTGGTATACAGTTTACAGCACAAGTTTTTTTAACAGATGTTATAATATGCCACATTGAGCCCTTTAATATCTCACTGAATGTCAGAACCAAAATAATTTGAACTTTTTTTTTTGGTAGTAATCCCTCACAATGTGATAGAGATCATAAAAGGTAAACTAAGTATTTAATGCTGAAAATTAAAAAAAAAAAACATTTTGCGTGAAAGTCATAGCTGAAAAATGTGTGTCTGCTGTTGGTGCTGGCATTCACAACTGTATTTAAATACAAGGAGTTATGGAGTAAAAAGGGAAAAAAATGAGAGAAATAAATAATGGAAACACTACACATTAAATACACACCAAGCTAACGTTAGCAGTTTGGCTCCTTCTAACTAAATGAGACAGTTGTAGGATTGAGAGAAGTATTTTCTTATAGTTTTATTAAATTTAAATCTTTAAATCAATATTAGTGACAAATGCCAAATACAATAATTAATGTTAAACACATATTTTATAGTGGTTCTGACTTTTTAATGTAGGAAAATCTATCTTGAGGAAACTAATCCTGTCTCCTCATACTAAACATTATCCTCTGCCCATGTTTTGTCTGCTCTTAGGATTTCTATGTTACAGAAGTTGGAAAAAGTATACAGTCCTCCCAATTCTGTCAAGTGGTCTGCAGGAGAGAGTTGTGGAGGTTATCTGGTAGGAGAGTAAATTTGTACCTGGATGAAGGTTAGCCATCCCTTTTTATTCTTTTGAGAAGGAGGAAGAATCTTTGAAGTAAATGTTCATCTGCAAAAATGCCTCCCCATGAATGTCATAAAGGATAGAGCCTACAGCCTTCGAAGCACTCAGCTGTGAGAGGACATAGCCAATACGTATGATAACACTAATCTTTGAGCAGAGGGCAGAGGGCAGAGGGCAGAGGGCAGAGGGCAGAGGGCAGAAGGCAGAGGGCAGAGGGCAGAGCTCTGCCTTCTGGCTTTGCTGCCCTCTTCAATCTGAGGACACATGAGATGTCACATCTTCTGTTGGGCCCAATGCTGGTTTTGTTTGTTTTATTTTCTGTTTGACCTTCTACCTAAGACCTGATAGCTTGTGTTCATCAAATTCTCCTTTCAGTATGCACGCTGACAATTTCTTTTCTCCAAGATTCTTTTTGTTTGTTTGTTTGTTTGTTTTGTTTTTGTTTTTGGTTTTTCGAGACAGGGTTTCTCTGTATAGCTCTGGCTGTCCTGGAACTCACTTTGTAGACCAGGTTGGCCCTGAACTCAGAAATCTGCCTGCCTCTGCCTCCTGAGTACTGGGATTAAAGGCGTGCGCCACCACGCCCAGTTTCTCCAATATTCTTGTGTGTGTACTATTGATATGTTCCCATTTGTTCGAATGCCACCATCATATGCACAGTCCAACATGAGTGTTGATGCTCCAGTTGCTGTTCTCCACACTCAGGCTTCTGCACTGATCCTCCATGACTCCTATTCTATTGCTTATATTCTAAGATAGATTGTGCTTTGTGTCTGTCATTGCTAGCTAAAGTTTTAATTGTGTTAGTGTGGTGTTTAAATCAAATCTGTTACAAATTCTGTTTTTAGTCTTTTAAGAATCTGATATCTTTGTAAATTTTTCTATGTACTCATTACCTAATTTCTAACCAGTTATCCTTTTAAAACTTTAGTCCATGTCTAATTACCTCATAGTTTCTATAGATCATCTATGCACACATTTATTCAAGGTGCCTGAAACCTGTTTGTACTTCTTAGCACATTTCTCAATATAAATTTCATTCATCACCTAGTTCTCCTACACTTTGAATATTAAATTAATTTTCATTTTTCAGAAATGCTTATAGAGGAGCTCAGCTATTTTAGGCTCATAACCAAAAGGGTAAGAAATGCTTATACATTCCTTCAACCTGTATCTGTCTTTAATATGAAGACACATTCAAGATTACTATTTGCTGATATAAATATAATTACATTACCTGTTGATTCAATGTTCTACTCAGCTCAGGATCCTAGAACTTAGTCAAATGTCTCTAAATTTCCAGTAGTCGTTATGCAGCGAACTTATTTATATGGCATGTCTCTGCAAGAATGATCAGCTTGGGTTCCTGAAAATGTATTTTGAGTTATTGGTACCAGTCTGTTAATATCTGTACTTACCACTAAATGAAGATCAACTCCCAAAACTTATGATTTTCATTATTTTTCAAAATTCTCTATTTTTAATTGCCACTTTTCTTGGAAGTCAAAAAATAATCACCCGTGCCTAAATCTGCTGTCAGTCAACCGAGGCTCTTCAAATTAAATACCAGAGAGAATCTGTAGAGAATAGGCAATTTTTCAGTTATGGTATTACATTAAAAAATTCTAAGAAAAATGTCCTTAATATAGAGAGGAAGAAGTAGTCTGTACCTTAGCTGTATCAGCAGAAGATGGAAGTACTATACACGTGATAAAGGAGACTGGTGCTCAATAATTTGACATGTGATTGTTCATGGCTGTTTCTGAGAATGCACACCATTGTAGAACCCTGGATGTTCTTGCACTCATGAATCATCTTCTATGTTTCCCTAAGATTAGACTCACAGATAAGACTTAGTTTCCACACTTATTCAAGCTTCCTATAGTGAACATTGAATTTTTCATGATGTCCCTTCTCTTTGTCCCTGGATAAAATGACAGGAAGATGTCAATAGATTTATAATCATAATATAGGCAACATCAAGCAATATATTTGTTTGTTTCCCTGCTTTAACTAAAATATTGATCCATAAACTTTTTGCAATTTTAAATCATTATTTATTTACTTATTTATGTGTATATGTTTATGTGTCTATGAGAGTGTAAACACATGTGTGTCTGGGTGCTTGTGTCTATGTGCAGACAGAAGATAAAGGGGGCTTTCAGATGTCTTCCTGTATCACCCTCATCTAGTATTTTATACAGGACCTCTCTTTGAACATACAATTGGCCTTTTCTAGGTGATTCTGGAAGCGAGATAACTTTAGTGATCCTCCTATCTCTCCCTTGTTCAGATCTAGTGTTATTTGGGATGAGTGATTGTTACTTGAGCATTGGTATGTGAAAGGCAATCTGCAATTGCATTCCAAGCATTCTTAATTGCCAAGCCTTCTCTGAATCCCCAGATTCATTGGCCTTTATGAAGTAATATTATTTTCTAAATATTTCAGGAGTAGGTAGTAGCAAATATTTACTCTCACCAAAACTGTTATAATGATTACAATATTTGACATATTTGAAAAACTATATTTTCTAAATATCTGTGTGTAAAACATCAGTTTAAGTTTTCTCAAATCTGTACTGTGGTATTAAAATATATACTATAAGAATGAAAGGAACACATCAGTTTCAAATAGAACAAATTAAAATTTCAAAGATTAACTTAGACATAGTCACAAATAGAAGCAAAATTTTAAAAGCAAGGTTTAATATTTAGAATCATAAACTCCAACATCATTTTTTCCTAATATAACATAATACCTATTCACTCTCTTAAGAATGTCTGCCAAATGTTTCAAAATGCAACTTAAATAGCACAACTGGTCTATGGGAATGTAAGGGAATTAGATTAGTTCATTTAAAATGGTGCCAGTGATCCATGAAATGTCTACAGTTTTAATAGAAAATTATTTATGGATCAATGCAATTTGTTTTTGCACAGAATTCACTGGGCTTGATTCTACCTGAGTTAAGTATGAATGGCTATGTTAGTAAGCTTTCTCTTTTATATTTGAGATAAGCAACTTAAAAAGGAAATCATTGTTTATTATGGCTCTAGGTTTTAGACATTAGTCCTTAATACTTGGCCGTACAGTAGATATCATGATGGCCTCCAATAATGGACTTTTTAGAGGATCGTGGCAATGTTTGCCTTCGAGGACTTCCATAACACCCATGATGCATGGAGATTTTTTTTTTCTATTTTTCACATTGCATGTCTCCTTAGTATTTATCAATGTGAACACAGTGACTCTGCCCCACCAAGAACATCTGCAACCTTCAACTGTAATATAAGCAACCAGCCATAACTAATAGAGGCCTTCTAGAGATAGATGCTGCTGAGTCTTCCACATTTAAGGATAAAGCCTTATTAAGCTGATAGAAAACACAGATTACCATTCGTCTTATTCCCATGTTGCCCAAGCTCCAGATTCATGGCTGTTTCAAGTAGATCCACAGCTCAGACCCCACTCTGCAGTCATTCTCCAAACACTGAAGCACTGTGCCTCAAAGAGCAATGACAACATATACTTATTAAGATCCAGTTTACCATCAGATAAAATCCCCAGGACCACCCATGGGAGATAAAAATAAAACAGACCTGAAATGCCTTTGTTCTCTGCCATTTCTCCAGACATTCTTCCCAGATTCAGTCACTCAGGCAACTTACACACTGTAATTACTCTTAAGTCAAAGGAACTGTTCAGAGATTTGGGGCATAAGTTCTCTGGCATAAAGAGCCCTCACCAAGCTAAGCCAGCATCCTTGCATACCCACTCAGAGAAAGTTTTCATGAATGTATTTTTCTGATAGAACAGTCCATAAAATCTCAAACAAGCGAGTGCTCTCTGGAAACCTTACATCCTCAATGTAGAGAAAGGAGAAAATCATCAAAGACAACTGAGATCTATGGTTTCCCTGAGAATTCAAAATAATTATTAAAAAAATGTTACCACAGCAAAGCAAATGAACAATTCCACAACTAACATAATGTAGGTGAAAAGTTTAAAACATTTTATCTAGGATTTAGAACATTCATAAATATTCATTATTAACATTCATTTATAATAAAAGCATATTAGAAGTCATAGATCAAGCCATTAGGTAATGAATGGAAAAATTAAAAGCATAAATAAGCAAAACAATTTGAAGACAGAAGCATGAACACACACACACACACACACACACACACACACACACACACACACACACACATGCACTCACCCATACACACAAGCCCAGGTTCAATGTAATTACTAGGAAAAGTTTAAGGACAATACCAATATAAAAATACCTTATTTTTTGGTACCATATTCATATGGTACTATAAATATTGCAATCTGAGCTAATAGGTCAATGCTGGAAATTTTTATGAGGTATTGAGAATAATTTCTCTTCAATAATTAGTACAAAGTCACCATTAACTGTACAAATATTCATTTTTATTTTGATAGTTTCCCTCAGATGTTGGAAAGAACATTGTTCTAAAAACAATTGTCTTCAAAATCAATAGAACTACATTACTCAACTCTGATTTTATCTTTTAAAAATCAAACAGTGCTGTGATGTTGCTGAGAAAAAGAGAGGAAATAAAATGTACATCTGAGTCCTTATTTAGGGAACAAGCACAGGGTGGAACAACCATGAGGGGATAGTTGAGTTGATATTTACAGAGAATAAAACCATGTTCCCAGATCCTGATATAGTAAAACATAGCAATACATATATAGAAGATACTAACAAGGGATTCGTCTACATATGTTAGGCAGTACTGCCTAAAAGGTCAATTCAGTTTTGTTGTAATAATTCTTCCTCCTGTCATTCTTTTCTCAAGGAAGTTCATCTCCTGGATGCCTGGTGTCTCAAAGCTTGTGTGTAGAACCACCAGGGGAAAAAAGTTAGGGGAGTGAGTGGTAAATTGCCAGAGAGTGTAAAGAAGAGACCCTGCCACCCCCACACCCCAATTTATAGCACAATAACACCCAAGAAGAAGGAAAGGTAGAAGCAGCTCTCAGCAGGCACCTATGCTTCAGGACTCTATAGGTAGACGATCCAGATAAATTTCACATAATAACAAACATGAGCTAAAAGTTACCTAAAATTACAAGGAACCTGTGCAAAGTTTCCTCAGGTGACAGCAAGCCTTAAAATTGCACCCCAGGGAATCCTATGAAATAGTGCAGTAGGGAATGTAACCCAATTTCATATTTGTTACATTCAGTTTGTGTTTAGGAGTAGCTAAACCTCCACTGTGTTTTCAGTAAGGGACCAGGGGTAGCTTGAATGATATGTCTGTAAATATTTCTTTGGTCCTTAAAAGGAGAGCAAACACAGGTGGATTTATTTGTAGGCAACAGTCATTTTAGCAAAAGATAAGAGAGATCATTGAATCATGTACAATCCTTGGTGTTTGCCATGAAAAGCATTTAAAAGATAAAGCAAAACCAACACCCCCTCCCCCCACACACACCCCTCACAGCAGTGGTAACCAGAAAGTAGACGAAAATTCTATTCGAGAAACCAAGAGAAGTGGGAAACTAATATGTGTTAGAAAATACACTGTTTTAGTTTTTAAAATTTTGTCATAAAATACATGTTGATTGTTAGCATTACACCATTCCTTGACTAACTCTAGGTCACTGGAAAGAGCACTGATGGAAGTGAATTTTAAGTTTCTGAAAATGAAAGATAAGTATTTTATACTAAAATAGTAGCTAGAGAAAGTACCTAAGGAGCTGAAGGGGTCTGCAACCCTATAGGTGGAACAACAACATGAACTAATCAGTACCCCCAGAGCTCATATCTCTAGCTACATATGTAGCAGAACATGGCCTAGTCGGCCATCATTGGGAAGAGAGGCCCCTTGGTCCTGCAAACTTTATATGCTCCAGTACAGGGGAATGCCAAGGGCAAGAAATGGGAGTGGGTGGGTAGGGGAGCAGGGGCGGGGGGAAGGTATAAGGGGCTTTTGGATTAGCATTTGAAATGTAAATGAAGAAAATATCTAATAAAAAATAAAAGAATTAAAAAAAGAAATATATGATGCAAATAAAAATAAATCAACAAGCCTTGGTTGAGAAAATAGAGACAAAGTAGAAACAAAAGGGACATGGAGTCACAGGATGATGTTCCCAGAGTGTTTGTTTAGACAAAATGTGGCACATGGCCCACTAACCAGTGGGAGCAGCAGAAGGGGTTGGGATGTTTCTGGAGGAACTGAGGAGAGATGTATGGCTGATGTTAGGAACATATGTCTTTTCAGTTGCGAAATAAAGATCATACAAGGTCAGGATGTTAAGATAGTTGATGAATTAGAATTTGCATGGGTACATGAAGAATGGCATAAATAATCCAAGAAATTTAAGGATATTTGAAAACTTCATGCTGAAACTTTTGATGTTTCTTATTATCTGCTTCATTGTCCTCCTGGTTTATCATGATCTGCTTTCTGTTTTGGGATTACCTTACCTTTATAAATATTTAGACGTTAGTTTCACATCCAACTGTTGTTTCCATTTGCCTAATGTGAGATTCCACCCATTCCTTCTTATAATATCTTATGGTTATTTGGATTTCTGAAAGATGTCATGATATGCCTAAGGTACTTGTGGTCCTCGAAGCAATAACTGGTATATTATACACACTTAAGAATCAAAGATCACCTCAGCAAAATGCTTTTTTTTTTTTTTGGCAGAATGCTGAGCCTTTATTCGAGGACAGGTCATCAATCATTTCACTGTATTTACTTAAAATTGATGACTTTGGAGTTTATTCTTGCTAATAGGTGTCTTCAGGAAGCTTCATTTCTTGCTCAGATTGAATTACTGCATGTGAAACTTGGTCTTTGCCCAAACAAGTACAATTCCTCTGTTACCTGAATGTCTAGATACTGCACATGGTTTTAAACTCCCATCAGTATGACAATGCTGATGTCTTAACACAGAACAATGGAAACTAAATGGTGTGAGACTCGGGTCCTCAGGACAGTCAGAAGACATTAGTTTTATGCTTGGTATTTGATGAACATTTACCATTTGTGGTTAGTTTTCTCTGTAAAGTCTTTGAGACCACTGAATTTGAGAAGATTGAACTATGTTCTATGGGAAATATGCTAGATTCCTTTGGAAGTCTGGTCATGATATGTTCCTCAGTTCACTCGTTTTTGACCTTGACTTTTGGCCATGTTGCTTTAAAGACATCTCATGCAAGACACTGATGGTATTTTTTAACACTGCATTTAACTCTTATGTCTTATGTGTGAATGTAGCTTATCTAAAGTATTCAACTTCTTGGTGAAACACATATAGCCCTCTAATACAAGAACATGAGAATGAATTTCAACACTATGTGTATGGATTGTCTAAACAATAAAAACACCAATACATTTTTAAAAGAAAGAGGAAAATATGGCACACTCTAGCTATGTCATGTGGATACTTTCTGATAGTGAGATAATACAAAAAGATTATGTTCCTATAAATCAAGCCTACAATGTAAACACTGAGTTACTCAGGTTTTATCCTGCTATGTGGGATAGGATGTAAAATTAGTGTAAAATTTTACTCTTGACATTGAGATTACAGAGAACATGTATGGAAATTTACAAGCATGTATTTTACAAACAATAAGGAAAACCAGTTTACAAGTTCTTTGTCAGCATGATCAGAAAAGAATAAAGTCAAAGAGATGACATATTCACACATGTGTGCGTGCACACCCACCCACCCCTTCCTCACACACATGACGGGTGAGGTATAACTGCCATGCTTTTTGCTTGATTTGCCAATGCTATACTATGTTAAAATGATTCAAACTCTGCTCTAAAGTCTGAGGCAGAAAGTTTGAAGTGGAGTTGCTCCTAATGAAACAAGAATGGGCAGAGGCAGATAGAGAAAAAAAAAAATGATTGAGTTTATAAAGGCACAGAAAGATGAATCGTTTATTTATAGTAAAATTACCTTAAGGAAGCAGTGTCTAATACTCTTAAAACAGAACAAAAGACTTAAGACATTGCCAAACAACATGAATTATTAGCTGTCCATGAGAACAAAACATGCATTTACACGTTTTCATTGGATAAGAGCCAAGTACCACAGTCATTATCTAAGAGTACGATCATTTAAATAACTCATATTTTTCCTTATGTTTATTCTTATTGTAATAAATATATGTTATGAAATACACTGCAGCAAAGGGGTCCCTGGTGAAGCCATGCCTAGGTGTGCCCTTGAGTAATTATGTTATGCCTGGTATAAAGGGGGTTTATTAGGAGGAAGGGAGGGGAGTGAGGACCTGGAAAGGGGTAGAGGCAGAGACAAGTGGAAATGTAGACAGGAAGACAGACAGAAGCAGAGCCATGAGGGCAGAGAAGACAAAGAGGCACAGAGAAGGACAGAAAATGAGGAGAGAGAGACCATGTGGGACCATTCGGAGAGAGAGGCAGAGAGACAGAGAGACAGAGAGAGACACACATAGAGAGATACAGAGAGGGAGGAAGGGTCCTTTCATCCAGCTGCTGCAGTGCCTGCACCTTGCTGGTGGCAGGTGATGATGTAAGTAATTGCTAAGTTCCCAAGGGGGGAGCCTAGGAGAAACCTCTGTAAGCTAACATCTTGTTTTACTAATCACAGATCAAAATTATGACTTCCATTTCAAACACAATGTCAATTGTTAGGCAGAGCCCCTGGATTTTAAATCACAGAAGAGGTAAAACAATATTTTGCTTTCAGTCTTCCTTTTATTCTTCCTGCCCTCCACACTCTTCTCACTGCCTGTATTATTTCCAGTTTTCCTTCAATCTTCTTATACTCCTTTCTTCTTGATATAGGAGAACATTTTTGTTATTTTCTTTACTTTTGAAAATCTCATTGGTATATTTTCGATTTAAAACTAGAGTTTATTTCTTTCCTCTACTTTTTTTTTTATAGAAACAATAACTTTGCATTCTGCAATCTATACAAATTGTAACTTATCAGGGCAAAGCCCTATCAATTCTGATTTGAAAATGTTATTATCATTTACTTCAACTATGAAAATCGTTTTAATGCCTTACTTAATTTGCTGTGAAAGATGTCTTATGATTAATTATCTGAATCACATGCACATAAACTTTTAAAAGACAAAGCATTGTTGGGGGATGGTTTTGTGCACTGTATATTCAGATGTTAATAACTGTGCCTAGACATCTAGTGGCAGTCCAGATGATGGCACAGTCAAGCATCTATGGTTTCCATGTTGTGTAGAAAAAAAAAATCCATCAACTCTGATTAGTTAAAAGAGCTGATCAGGCAATTAGATGGGCAGAAGAGAAAGGGTGGGACTTCCTCTCCTAGACACAAGGTTCCAAAAGAGACCCAAGAGCAGAGAAAGACCACAAGGAGGAAAAGTTACAGAGAAACCACATGGGGATGCCGGGAAGAGTCACCATGAGATCACAATGAGACAGCAGATGTAACAACACACATGAACCAGAGCCAAACATAGGAAGTAACAGGACATTTGTCTGGGTAGTCGCAGCCTAATTGAGTTGGAATAGATCAGAATCTACCCAGGAATTAGTGCTTGAAGTTATCTAATAAAGATATCAAGTTGTGATATTTATTCAGGAGCTAAAATGGGCTAGAGCTGGTGTAGGTATAGTCTTGTATAGCAGCTTTGTTCTCATGGACCCTGCAGGTATTTGGGAGCAAAAAGGGCTTAGAACCACCCCCAAAATTACATTTTCAAAACATTTGTTGAATACATATCTGTCCTAAAGACTTCACTTCTACATGGTACATCTTTCAGGGTAAAGTTCCATGATACATGAGGTCGTCAGTCCCTTATACCCTAGGTCTTCTGATAACTATGGAAATCTCTTGATTTTTTGTTTGTTCGTTTTTGAGCAGTTTGTTTTTCACTTAGATTATTTTGTTTGTTCTTCGTTGTTGTTTGACTCACATAGTATGCAATTTTCACCGTATATTGAATTTCACGACATTTTCTTTGGTTTTAACGAATTGCCTCAAATTTACTGCCTCAATAGATTAAGTTACTTGTTGTTATAACAGTTAACTTTCCTGTTCAAATAATATACTTATTAGTGTTAGTATGTGTAGTTAACATTTTATTTAAATGAGTATTTACTTTCTTCACAAATCAGGATTTTTTTTTTAATAAGATAGAACACAGGACCACCATTGGAGGAGCTAGAGAAAGTACCCAAGGAGCTGAAGGGGTCTGCAACCCTATAGGTGGAACAACAATATGAACTAACCAATAACCCCAGAGCTTGTGTCTCTAGCTACATATGTAGCAGAAGATGGCCTAGGTGGCCATCATTGGGATTAGAGGCCCCTTGGTCTTGCAAATTTTATATGCCCCAGTACAGGGGAACACCAGGGCCAAGAAATAGGAATGGGTGGGTAGGGGAGCAGGGCGAGGGGAGGGTACAGGGAACTTTCAGGACATCATTTGAAATTTAAACAAAGAAAATATCTAATTAAAAAAAAGATATTAACTTGTTCCTTCTTTTTTGCTTTTGTATAATTACTATTGATTGTTACTTCTATACATAAAGGCAAATGTATACATTTATCCTACTGATTCCATTTACTGATGCACACAGTGTAAATTTTAGGGATAAGTTCTTGGGAAGGGATAACTCTTTAGGGTCTCCTCCTTGAGGAAAAACAAATGTTAGACTGCGTAGGGCTAAATGAACCCCCCTGTTGAAATGTATGCAATTTACAAATGTTTATAGCATCAAGTGAATAATTAGAGTAATTTTTTAATTAATCATTCCATTTGTTTATAACTCAAATTCTCAAATGATATCCCCCTTCCTGGTTACCCCTCTACATAAACCCCAACCAGCATCCACCCTCTCCCCCCTCCCTTTTGCCACTATGAGTGTGCTCCCCAACCTACCCACCCTCTCCTGCCCCACCAATCCAGCATCAACCTACACTGGGGCATCAAAGCTCCAGAAGACCAAGGGCCTCCCCACCCATTGATGCCAGATAAGGCAGTCCTCTGCTACATAGCTATCAGGAGCCATGGATCCCTCACTGTACACTCCTTGGTTGGTAGTCTAGTGTCTGGGAGCATTGGGTGGTCTGACCAGCCAACATTGTTGTTCCTATGGGGTTGCAATCCCCCTCCACTCCTCTAGTCCTTCAGCCAGCTCCCCCACTGGGGTCCCTGAGCTCAGTCTGATGGTTGGCTCCTAAGGTTCAGCCACATCAGGTTTATGTCTGCAAGCACCTCTTGGCACTAGCTATAGTGATAGGGTTTGGTGTCTGCAGACAGGATGGATCCCCTGGTGGGATGATCCCAAGATGGTCTTTTCCTTCAGTCTCTGCTCCATTTTTTGTCCCTGTCTTTCCTTTTGACAGGAACATTTCTAGGTTAAAAACTTTGAGATGGATGGGTGACCCCATCCCTCGACTGGGGACTCTGCCTATCTACTGGAGATGGTCTGTACAGATTCTGTCTCCCCTGTGAGACATGATTGTTTCCTTTTCTGATTAAATGTGTTGTCTTACCTAGCCATAATGTTGGAGTATGATGCAAAATATACCTGGTTTCTGGTTTCCTCTCAAATCCCTGCCTCTCTGTCTGTGTTAACTAATGGGAGGGTACTAAAAAGCATTACTACTTGTCTTTGACCTTACTAACTATTATGTTAAAGGCCACTGAACAATTGTAATTTAAATAGAGTGTTATTGACAGCAAAAGATGATCGTCTCATAACCTTACCTAGCTGAATTTTTTGATGGGAAGTGAGCCAGCCACTCAACAATTCCAAATAAGAACAACCCCCCTCCTTGGAAGGGCTATGGAAGCAGAGTGGGTAACGAGTGGCAGTGCTGGTCTGGTTCCTGTGGTTACTGTCATCAGTTACAGCAATGCTGGTTTACACCGGAATGTTTTCCCATCAGTGAGGCACTGGGGAAACAGTTATGGTTTCTCGTCTATGGGGTCCCTAAGGCTTCACTGCCTATAAAATCTACTCAGGCTAGCTAGGATGTGCTTTCTTCCCATCTAAAACAAAGCCAATCCACAACTGAATTTGCCTCCTTAATGGTGTCTTTTGCTTCACTTATGTAAACATGACACATTTACTGTAATCCACTTGGAAGTATATACAATTGTGAAATTCCAGTCTGGAATTTTAACAAAGACTTTATACTTCTTTTCCACATATTTATAACATACAATACATATTGATAAAAATTAATGAAGGTTTAAATAGATTTTCAGCTAATGGTTATAAAATTATTGATCTAGAAAATAAACTTGAAATAACATACAACATAACATAAAAATAATAAACATAAAATAACATAAAAAATTAAAAAACGAAAGCTCACGAAGATTTCTAGAACCCGATCTGTGATTTTTATTAGCCTCAATATTTCATTCCGTCAGTAGACACTTTTAATACAATTGTTCTCTTTCTATAATCTTTTCTGTACAATAAAATTATGTTATTTAACTGAGAATATATTCTAAATATATCTCCAGAGTCTACATAGCAAATATTCAATGGGTATCTACTATACAATGGGTTCCTGTAGCACATATTAGGGAGTTAATGGGCAGATTAAAAAATCTTTAACCAATAAATTTTAATTACATGGGAAATGAAGTAAAATATAGGAACGTAAAGCAGTATGGTGGGTGCATATTGGCTACATTTTTTGTCTACTTTTAAATTAGATTATTCAGACTACTCTGAACCATAGGAAAGTAAATTCTTTGACAAGAATACACCCTGTTTAACACAAGGTGAAAGAGACCAAGTCTGAAGACTGGGAAACTGAGAAACAAACAATAGTTTCTTATACACAAAGTCAAGGTAGCTTTGAAAGATGAGTTGTGTCCAGACAATGAAGGACTCTAGAATACTGCACTGTAGGACCTCAATAATAAGGGTGGCATGTTCGAAGTATATTTCAGAAAAGTGATCCATACCAAAGATTAGAAATATTCCTATAGAGGGCACACTATAAAGTGGAAATTATTCATTGAGGTAGGATTTCCAAGACAGCAACAAACTCTGATGTCTCTACCAATGTGACAGTTAGAAGCAATTGAAAGGAATTTAAATAGTCACAGAGTAGTCATCGCCTGCCATAGCTAAGGCACTCCTTAAATCCCAGAGTCTGCTATTATAGCCAGAAGTCTTATATGCATAAAACTAAACCTAGAAAGAGCTACTCAAGGTCTGATTCCTTATTGGGAAGTTACTGACAATGTGTAGCTGCTTGGAGAAGGGTGTTCTTTAAAAGTGTTCTCACTGCTAGACTTTACACTCCATATCCATGCACATGAAAATAGTACTAACTGGACTGTGTGTGTGTGTGTGTGTGTGTGTGTGTGTATACACATACATATATATAGTTTTTTTTATATAGTTATATAGTTATAATTACGTGTATGTGTGTGTGTGTGTGTGTGTGTGTGTGTATGAAGTGGTGAAGTAGACAATAATTTAGGAGGGTGAAAAGCTAGAAGACAGGAAAATTTTGAAGGGTAGATATGATCACATTTGACTGAATATGTATATGAAGTTTACAAATTATAAACATTTGAAACTTCATATAATGAAGTTGGATTTCTGCTAGCTATGGTGCTTCATAATTATACAAACACTTAGCCAAAAGCATGTAGGTTTTATGATTCTGAGATAGCCTGGATTGCATAATAAAACATTGTCCCCCCACCAAAACTTGTAAATAGAAGTGTTTACTTTTATTTCCTCATGTGACTTTGGCACATGAGGTAAAGAGGTAGATGGTGGTTGGTAAAGAGATATCCTGGGTAAGATTCAGATGCAGAGGCCCATGATCTCGCTGTCCTGCCAGCATGCCAGTTCCTGTCATTGACAAAGAAAGCAAAGAGCTCCAATGTCCTGTCAGATTGAACTTGGGGAAAGTAAATGTCAGTGAACTGGGAGAATTACTTGTTGAGAAAGACAGCCTCATTTATACAGAAGTCATTCAAGGAGGAAAGACAAATTTGAAATACCTGAATACCAAACATTCATTTAATGATGATCTTTTAATTTGATGGTATCAGTATTATTGCATGAAAATTATTATTACATGGATAATTTTCTTAAGTTATATATTATTAATCTTTATGTAATAACTCTAATATTTACTAGTTATTTTCTCTACTGCAAAATATTCATTAAATCTTTGTCTCATAATGATAATATTTTCCTGGGATATAAATCATCTATATAATATTAGCAATATATGTTATACAACTAAGCTTAGGTAGATTTTCTGCTTGTAGGATAGTACAGTCATGCTATTTCCAACACATACTCTGTACAATAGAGACAGCTAACTCCCTTTGGATTCTCATGTCTTGGAACACATTACCCTTTATTTCACTATCTCTGTATTGGCTTCCCATTAAAAATCTGTATTGATTTAAAAATTCTGTTACTCACTCATAATGCATTTAATGGATAGAGGACAGCATTTGTGCCAAGACTGTTGTCTCTCAATGTCCCCTGATGCTCACTGAGGTCACCATGAGCAGCCTATTTATCCTTCCAAAGCATCAACTCAAATCCCTTGAAGCTGAGGCTTTCAGAGTGTATGTTCACTGCTTATGTAGTTGCAAGTGTGATTCATTAGACCTTACCAATCTGCATGCAAAAGAAAGAAAGAAAGAAAGAAAGAAAGAAAGAAAGGAAGGAAGGAAGGAAGGAAGGAAGGAAGGAAGGAAGGAAGGAACAGAGAAAGAAAGAAAGAAAAAGAGAAAGTGATAGATAGATTTTCATTTAGTTACAGTTGAAAATATTATTTTGAGATACCACATCTCCATTTTACTAAGTGGATGCATATCTTTAAAAAAATGTGGAGGTTTTTAAAATCAGTCTTATCCATTGGTGAGAAAACTGATCATTTTCTGTGTCTAACAAGAATTATAGAGTTTCTTCATCCAACGACTCTCTACTGCAGAAATGAAATGGTTGGTCTGATTATTCTTTATTTCCATGGTCAGTATATGAACACTAGTTCTGTAAACAACAGAAACTGCTTATTCTATTCTAAAATGAACACTTCAGATCCCCAAATAAAGCACTGTGGATGCATGTGTTAAAATTTAAATAGAACATTAGAATCACAAAGTGAAATTTAAATCACACGTGAGAACATTGTTTCATTATGATGTACAATGTAACAAGCAGCTGGGCAGTGATGTGGCAAGCCTTTAATCACAGCACTCAGGAGGCAGAGGCAGGCAGATTTATGAGTTCAAGGCTAGTCTGGTCTACAGAGTGAGTTCCAGGACAGCCAGGTCTCTCCTTGATGGTGGGGAATGCTGAGTCTGTCCTTAGCATGGTGGCTGGAGCAGTAAGTCGCTTCCTAAGGAAAAGGAGTAGAGAAAGAGCAGTGCTTTACTCTCTGGGAGTGGAAAAATTGTCAGACATTTACTTCAGTGGGTCAGCCTAACAGGGTATGTTCTGTCTTCTGACCTTTTCATCTTCTAGGAGCTGGAATACGAAGCCACCTTCTTGATGGTGACCTTCCTCAAAACCCACCATTCTGTCTGTCAGTGCAGTGAGTTCCAATAGAAAACAGGGATACTCTACAACATTTCAGATTTTATCTTACCTGTCATGATCATTTAAAAACAGTAAAAGACAGGAATCACAATAGAACCAGGGAAAATGAGGTAGGTTTCAGGACCAAATGCAATATGGTTTCCTTACATGAAATTATGTTACAGATAATCAACATTCATGGGAAACCTGACAAAGTTAGCAATTAGTAATAGTCTACCCATGGTAGTTTCCTGGTAACCATAGTTATAAAAGATGTTAATGTCAGGGGAAAGTTTGATGACAAATGACTATATGGATATTTCCTGTGCTCCATATACAAATATTCTATATACATAAAGTTATGTTAAAATATATTTATTGTAAAAAATAAAATAAATATTAAAAAAATTCTGAAAGCAGCAATGTGTTTAGAAAGGGGTTGCTTTTTATTTGCTTATGGTTTTTCACTATAGTTTGCTATAAAAGATACATTCAACATATTGATGTTATCCTAAAATTCTGGAAGCTTGGATATAAATGAGGCTCCATAAAGTTTGTTTTTAAAAAATACAACTTTTATTAAAATCACCAAATACACATAGCATAGCATATGTCAGGCAGAAATCACACGTCAACATGTGTTTGCTGTATTTATAGTTTAATCTTAATGCTCTCAGCGTAAGGAACCAAAATGATTAAGATAGCAGTCATTTTTTAACCAAATAAAGCATTCCTTCATGAAACTGAATGGCAGTCTGAATCTGTCAATAATTTCAACCAAAATAATCGAAGTCTGATCAAAAGTTAAATGTGAAGACTCATTTTATTGCTCTAGAATTCCTATGTCTTCTACTTGATCAAATGGCATTTTAAAAGTAAACATGATGAATATTGGAATCATATAAATCAACAAATGTCATATAGTTGTATTATGCAATTGCATTCATCTGAAAGGACCCAAGACTTCCTCGCTAGTGTCTCAGGGAAACATACAGGGTTAAGCATGGAATAAGAAAAATATATTCACTGTAAGAATTCAGAGTTCTGCCTTTCATACTTGCTGATAATTAGAAATCCTAATTAACAAGCCTAACTCAGTATACCAAGCATCTTACCTACACACTTACACTGTAAAATTTCTTCTTTATGTCTACATCCCCTTCTAAGTCTCCTTCTATGTCAATCTACACCTCTGCTCCATTAAAAGACAAACTTG
The DNA here is from genome assembly GCF_900095145.1 of Mus pahari. Taxonomy (NCBI): domain Eukaryota; kingdom Metazoa; phylum Chordata; class Mammalia; order Rodentia; family Muridae; genus Mus; species Mus pahari. Next base: position 138,095,755 of record NC_034593.1, read on the forward strand.
TGTCCATGCTCCAACAGTCAGGGTCACCTCCCAGAATGTGGGAAATTTTGACTCACTTTAAGTGTGTTTGTCAGCATAAGGGTTTCTTGTAAAATCATTGGTAAGTGTTTAACAATGATAAAGTCAAGAACTGTGCATCGTTGTTCTTTTACAACCTGACATGTTTTTGACATGAAATACAATTAGGATTAAGGAAGCACAGAAATGGAGAAAACGTTAAGTGTGATTATAGCAAACGTAAACCAGAAAAACCACAGCCCAGCGAATGTTAGCTGGAACATTCCTGTTCCAAGCAGATCCATTCTGCCAATCCAGGTAGAAGATGAACAACCAATTCAATGGATCCCTAAGAGCCTGCCCTATGGCCTGCCCAGTCTGAGGGCAGGGGTCACGCAGCCATAGCTACTTCCTTTCCTTTCTAGACTCTCTCAGCAAGAGGCAGCCAGTTGTGGCTTTTTTCTTTTCACAGCAAGTGGGTCTCAGCATGTGAAGCTTTGAACAATCCTGCACTGCAGGGAATGTTTTGCAGAAATTGCATGACAAGATTGCCAAAAGGATTACCTCTTGATTTTCTTTGTCCTTGGGTTTATTTCATCTAATAATGGGGCAAGAAAGGCACTTTCTACATTGAAAACTGAATTTATTCATGAATCATATGCAGTAAATTGTCCTAAACTCTTTGCTCCTCATAATTTTCTAAGAAAACAATACTTTCAGTTGAACATAAGGTATATGTTATTTATTTTTAAATATTTGTTGTCATATTATAAGTTGTGAGAATAGAATAACTTTTTTTTTCTTTCAAGAGCTTAAAGCCAGAATCCTAAAAAGAGTATATCCCCCTCTGTTTAATTGAAGATATCAAAAACTAGAAATTTATGGTATATGGTTAGAATAAATAAGCAGTATAGCATTCATTTACAAAAGTTGTAAATAATAATTGTAATAAATTGCAAGAAACACCAGTTTATGCCACTTTAATATCTGACAAAAACATTTATGCTTTGATGAGTATAATAGCTTCAGCAAGCATTACTGACCAGGCTTAAGAAATGACACAGGATAAGTGTGAGATCACAAGCTTTCTCACACCCTGCACATACATTAGGCAGGAAGATGGCCTGATTTTCAGTCTCCTTTCCTACACATCAGGAAGGGCGCTGATTACCCTGATGAACTCAGGTAGCATCTTATATCAAAACGAGATAAGGCCTGTGTTTAAATGCCACATTTTCTGTTTTTACTTGTAGGTTTTGTAGTGAGCCCCCTTTTACTGAGAGATTAATAGTGATTTTATTGAGGCATTATCTTTATTATTTTCTTCTTTTTTTCTTTCTTCCAACTCTTTATTTAAGCTTAAAACTATTCTTTAGTTTGCAGATATGATGCTATTAGTTTGTAAAGATTGTTTTGATGTTTTTTATTTGTTTTCCTTTATATAAAGCATTTTTTAAAAAAAAAATTCATCTTTTCTTTTTACAGTCCAGATTTTATCCTCTTCCCTATCCACCCTCTGGCTGTTCCACATCCCATACCTCCACTGCCCTCCATGTTCCATTAGGATGTCCCCATCCCCACCCCTACCCTACCATACCTCCCCACTCCCTGGAGCCTCCAGTCTCATGAGATTAGGTGCATCTTCTCTGACTGAACCCAGACCTGGCAGTCTTCTGCTGTATGTGTTAGGGGCTAATAGCAGCTGATGTAAGCTGCCTGGTTGGTGGTCCAGAGATCTCGGGGGTCCAGATTAGTTGAGACTACTGGCCCTTCTACAGGGTCTCCATCCCTCACTTGATGCCCTCTCTTTCTGCTGGAGGTAGGCTTTACAAGTTCCCTCTCCCCACCGTAGGGCATTTCATCTAGGGTCCCTCCCTTTAAGTCCTGAGAGTCTCTCACCCCCCAGGTCCTGGTAGATTCTGGACGGTCCATCACCTCCTAACTCCTGAGGTTGATTTTTTTCCATTCTTTCAGCCATCTCACAACAAAGCCAAAAGGAGAGAATCATAAACATGTAATGTCACCTACAAAAACAAACGTAACAGAAAGTAACAATCATCCGTCTTTAATATCTCTCAATATTAATGGATTAAACTCACTGATAAACAGAGAGACTGGAAAGCAAACAGGATCCAGCATTTTGTGCATACAAGAAAGACACCTTGATATCCAAGACAGACACTACCTCAGTGTAAAGGGCTGGAAAAAGGTTTTCCAAGCAAATGGTCCCAGGAAACAAGCTAGAGTTGCCATCCTAATATCCAATAAAATAGACTTTCAAACAAAAGTTATCAAGCGAGATGAGGAAGGACCCTTTATATTCCTCAAAGGATGAATCCACCAAGAGAAAGTCGCAGTTCTGAACATCTATGCTACCAATTGCAAGAGCTTCCACATTCATAAAAGAAACTTTACTAAAGCTCAAAACACACATTGAACCCCACACAATAATAGTGGGAGACTTCAACACTCCATTCTCACTAATGGGCAGGTCATTGAAACAGAAACTAAGTAGAGACACAGTGAAACTAATAGATGTTATGAACCAAAGGGATTTAATTGATATGTACAGAACATTTCTACCCTAAAAATAAATAAATAAATAAATAAATAAATAAATAAATAAATAAACCACCTTTTCCTCATCACCTCATGGTACCTTCTTCAAAATTGACCATATAATCAGACACAAAACAAGCCTCAACTCATACATGAAATTTGAAATACTTACATGCATCCTATCAGATCACCAAGGCCTAAGACTGCTCTTCAAGAAAAACAACAAAAAGCCCAGATATACTTGGAAACTGAACAACTCTCTTCTCAATGATAACTTAGTCAGGGAAGAAATAAAGAATGAAATTAAAGACTTTCTGGAATTCAATGAAAATGATGACACAACATACCCAAACTAATTGGACACAATGAAAACAGTACAAAGAGAAAAATTCATAGCACTAAATGCCCTGGTAAAGAAATTGGTGAGATCTTACACCAGCAACTTGACAGCATACCTGAAAGCTCTAAAACAAAAAGAAGCAAACACACCCAAGAGGAGTAGATTGCAGGAAATAGTCAAACACAGGGCAGAAATTAACCAAATAAAAACAAAGAGAACCATACAAAGAAGCAACAAAACCAAAAGGTGGTTGAGAGAATCAACAAGATAGATAAGTCCTAGCCAAACTAAAGGGCCAAGAGGCAGTATCCAAATGAACAAAATCAGAAATGAAAAGGAGACTTAACAGAAATAGAGAAATTTCAAAAAATCATCAGATCCTACCTTAAAAGCCTATACTCAACAAAAAATGGAAAATCTAGATGAAATGTGTAGTTTTTTTAGAGAGATACCATATACCAAAGTTAAATCAAGAGCAGGTAAACTTTCTAAACAGGCCAATATCCTCTTAGGAAATAGTCATTAAAAACCTGCCAACCAAAAAAAGCCCAGGGTCAGACTGCTTTAGTGCAGAGTTCTCCCAGACCTTCAAAGAAGACATATAATACCAATATTCCTCAAACTATTCAATAAAATAGAAATAGAAGGAACACTACCTAATTCATTCTATGAAGCTGCAATTACTTTAAAACCTAAGCCATACAAGGATGCAACAGTAAAGAGAACTTCAGACCAATTTTGCTGACGAATATCAGTACAAAAATACTCAATAAAATTCTTACAAACAGAATCCAAGAGTACATCAAAACCATCATTCACCATGATCAAGTAGATTTCATCCCAGTGATATAAGGTTCATTCAATATACGAAAATTCATTAATTTAATCCACTATATAAAGAAACTCAAAAAAAAATCACATGATCATCTCATTAGATGCTGAAAAAGCATTTGACAAATACATCACCCCTCCATGTTAAAAGTATTGGAGAGATCAGGAATTCAAGGCCCATACTTGAACATAATAAAAGCAATTTATTGCAGACCAACAGCCAATATCAAATTAAATGGAGAGATACTTGTAGCAATCCCACTAAAATCAGGGACAAGACAAGAATGCCCACTTCCCTCATATCAATTTAATATTAGTTTCTTCTGAGAATGCCATGAGAAAAACGGAGCAGGGAATTGGTTACATTGATCTAGTAAAAAATGAAGAAATGCAAACTAGATAAGGAGAAGGCAATATTATGAGGAAAGCAGAGGCAGACCTGCCTGGGCTTCTTGGTGAGAATGATCAAATATGTGGAGGGAAATATTAGGTTATAGAAATAAGTCAGCATGGGACATCTCATAACAGTTTTAGTGTAGAACTTTGCCTCTTGGGCATTTAGTACTAATAGCAAGTTCCAAATATACCCTCTCAGATATAATAAATATTTATCAATTTGAATTTTTTAATTTAAATTTCAGTTTATTAAAGGTAAATGAAATTACAAATAGAATTCCTCAGTTTTAGTGAAAGAATTATTATAGAGTAGAAGTGTCATAACTTTTTATATTGGTTAAATTGGCAAATGAGGTAATAAAATATCTAGTGGTATTAGGAGGGAGAAAGGGAAGGAACAAGAGTAAGACCGTGTGTGTGTGTGTGTGTGTGTGTGTGTGTGTGTGTGTGTGTGTGTG
>NC_034593.1:138100369-138105370 GCF_900095145.1 Mus pahari
GAGAGAGAGAGAGAGAGAGAGAGAGAGAGAGAGAGAGAGAGAGAGAGAGAGAGAGAGTTATTTTAACTGAACTTGTCAAACCCAATGATATTCCTATCTGGTATCTTATGACTCTATAGCAGAGCTGAATTAGTATGAGTGGACCTGGTTTGAAAGACCAGGAAATGACAGAGATACTATCCTAAAGAGTGTATTCATAACCTCCTCAGGGAAGCCACAGCTCCCATGCTACAGTGAAAAGTCAGAAATGATGTGTGTAAGCCTGAGTTTGTCATGCCTTCTCTTGTCCTTCCTCTCAGATACCTGAAGTCGCTTGAAGGTTTTCAACCCAATGAAGCTTTATCTTAGTCTTCCATTGTTTTCTCTTCCAAGACTGATTTTTCTCCATCCTTTTCACTTTGAGTTGCTCTATGCTCTTCCATTTTTCTTGAAGTCCTCTTGTCCTTGACAAGTTATTTCTCCTCACACACTTCAGTTATTCTTTCCTCCCCTCTCAATGCCTTTTATTTGAGAAAAGTTTATCATTATGTAAATGTTTAGATTTAATGTTTATAAAACAAAAACATGTATTTCAATACATGTACAGATCCAGATATATGCATACATACATAACACATAGAATAAATACACACATACATACTCCTTTGCAACACCAATGATAAATTCATATATAGAAAGAAACATAACTGAATAGTATTTAAAAATTTCAAGGTATGTTACAAAATAACTGAGGACAGAAACAATTGTTGGACAAAGCCCTTGGCAGTCAGTGGAGATTTTCTTTTACTTTAGTTCTTGTTTTCATAATAAATAATAAAGCGAATAAGAAGCAATTTTGAAGATGATTCCAAAAAAGAAAAGAAAAGAAGTCTCCTAAGTTGTCAGAATGGTGAATGGAAACTTGACTTTGAAACCTTATGTATTCAGTCAAGAGAACACATTTTCCAAAATATATTGCAAGTAAATTAGATGGAGAAATTAATCCTGAAGACTGGTAAGTACTTTGTCTAAGGTACCTTAGAACTTTTTTCTCTATTCTCTTAGATTAGATCCAGTGTGATTCATCTGATACACATTCTGTGATTTATGTGTAAGCAAGTTCTACTAAAATGTGTTGTGCACATAGCAAAGACCCAGGTTATATCCACACCAACAGAAGAAGTTCATTTAAAAAGATGTAGATTATCCACATCCCATCCTTGCTTGCTGTAAATGAACACTGTGGGATTATTTCTCATTTGGTAGTTACTGAAACTTTAACTTTTCTTTTTATTGATATATTATATAATAAGTTCATCATAGATTAAGGAACATGTATGCATATTTTAGAGTTTACATCACCAGAAAAAAACTTTTAAGATGTCCAAATTATGCAGACTATGAGTTCTTAGATCATATTAATTATTATATTGTCTGTGATTACAAGTTAACATTTTAAACCATGAATAAAAATAATCCAAGGTTTATTAATTGATGAATGAACAACACTCCTATACTATTTACTCATCATCGATGAGAATTGGTTTGAGATGTACTGTTGTGATAATGGTCACAGATGTTATGAAATTAACCAACACATGATCTAGAGCTCATTCATGACACTTATGAAGTGCTCAAGAAGTAAAGACTGGGTAAGTCTTAGCCTAGGAGAAACTTAAGACTATTACTCTGCTAAAGGAACATAGCAATAAAATGATGTAAAATGACATTAAACATATTGAACACATCATGTTTATATATTTATGAATATACAATATATGAATATAACAGCAACGAAGGTTGTGTCTTTCGAAATGAACAAAGAGAGCATCGGATAGGTTTTGGATGGAGGAAAGGTAATATAAATATATAAGATGATTATATATAAACTCAAAACAGAATTGCAAGTGATTTCTCATGGCATACTTCTCTACCCATAGAACAGAGCACTGAAGAATCTTCATCAGGTAAGTTGTTTTGTTCAGTAGGTGGTAATTAGCAATGATATCCACAACCGGGCAGTGTGCGAGGCTGAATGGCTTTGGAACACATGGTCCTAAATGCAATGTCTTTATTCAAACCCTTCTTTCAAGGGTCAGAGAGCTATGTGGAAGAGGAGAAGAAAAGATTATAGGAGCAAGATGAGTTAGATTACTCCAAGGACAAAAGTGTCTTCCAGACACCACAGGAGTGATACACATATGAACTGACAGAAACTTAGTCAGTGAACATAGGACCTGCACAGGATGAAGCCAGAGATAATCCAGAACAAAGAAGTGAACCTGCACACAAAACCCCACTCCAAACCAAGAAGCCATCTACAACTGGGAAGAGAAAGTCAGTTTTTACCAGTTAAGTGTCACTGGTATACCTTTGACACTCCAAATCATGTCCCATGTCCAGGATTGCATGATATATATCAAGTTCCATATTTGTTTGTTTTGTGTAATTTGTGTTTCATTTTGGTATGTTTTGTTTTACTAATTTCCTTTTATACTTTTGGTTTGTCTGTTTTCTTATGCATTTTGCTTGTTTGTTTCTTTGATTGATTGTTTGTGGATTTACTTTTGGTCTTAGATATCTTTTATATTGAGGGAAAAATAATTTTATCTGCAAGTGTGGACAAATAGCAAAGATCTGTGAGGAAGTAATATGATCAAAATACAGTTTATAAAATGTTAAAATAATTGTAAAGCATTTAAATAGACAAAAATTAAAAAATAAAAAAAATGAGGGAGATGAATCAGCACGTGCCTTTCCATATAGATATTTAGATATTTAGGGCATATTTAGACCTCGTATTCTGCAAAATACGTATTTTATTTTATTTAACAAAAACTTTCTACATACAATACCATTACAAGTTGAATCACATTGGATCTAAAGTAACTAAGAATAAATTGTAACTTGAGGAAATAAAACAAACAACAACAGCAACACTCTCTGAGAGCTATGCATGGCCTGACTTAAACATGTGCAGAAGCATCATATCAAACAACTGTTTGGCAAGATCATTCAACATTCTTTTTACAGTGAAAACTTGACTATTTTTGATAATTGATTGAATATTTTTGTGCAAAATGTTCACAACAGAGTATAGGAGAGAATAATCATATTTACATTAACATTGTCTAGATTTACAAGTAAGCATCTTACCATATGTTGGCATCACAAGAAAAGCTTAAAATATATAATGAAAACATTTTACAGAATCATACTTTTAAAAATGACAAATTGGGTCATAGCAAGTCAGGAGCCTGTACACAAATATTATTCACTGATAGACATTTAAAATTAGCTTTGCTTTAACTCTCAGAATTCTAAAATAGTTTGATGCTAATAATGCCATCACTTTCATTAAAGTAGATATAAGAAAACATTGAATATGTTCAGATGTTCAGGTATTCTTTCCTAAATATGAAAGTGTATGCTTGTTTAAAATATTCATAGCAATTTATATACATAGATTATTTAGGAAGCATGGGTGGAGTCCGAGTGCCGAAGAGAGAGGTTTTATTTACTTTTAGGAAGAGCATTATTACCCACGGCCTGTGTTTGTGTATAAAAGTAAGTCCAGAGGGTTTGTCAATAGAGAGGCTCTCAGGAGGAACAGGTGCTGTGAGGTGGTTCTAATGTGATTCCTTTTTGTGCAGCACATTGTAAATTTGGAATTTGCATTCACATTTTAGAATTTAGAGCACCAGGCTAAAGTGCCATCCTAAATATGCCATTAAGAAACAGCTTGTGTAGTAAATGAAGTAGCAAAATGCTGTGACCACAGACTCTTTTGTTTGATAAATTGAGTGCTCTACTGTGAGCACCTCTCTTATACCTTGTCTCCTTATCCATGGTTAAAATTGGAAGTTCGATACACCTGCGACTTGCCAAATATGCAGTAGGACTGAATGCTTCTCAAGTTTTGTCAGGGTAAGTTTGATTTGCCCTTATCTGCAAGTCATGGAAAAATCTTTAGCATCAACTCTGAAGGAGCTGGTTGAAGACTCCATGTTCCTTCCATGGTAAAAAGAGTGAATAACAGTTTTTGGAAGTGTTGTTAATGTAAGTCAACCCAAAATTCAATAAGCTAAATTTCATATTTTAATTATAATGAAGTTGAGAAAGAAATAGAAAATCAGAGTCTTTCATATTGTGACAGTATGTAGAATGAATGTGGCCAATAGTAGTCATTTATACATTAATATAGTCAATATTACATCACACTGTGTATGATTTCAAATATTATATTTTGTCAAACACTAATGCTTTATCTACAGTCAGTCAGGTTCATTTTAAACTATCTAGAAAAGGAGCTGAACCATTTCCTTATACATTTCTATAGCCAAATATAGAAATTATATTAAGGAATACAGATCTACATCATATATTTCATATTGTATCATATCACATACATTTATGAGCTTGCACATACCTATATTATATCATACAGATAAATAGGCATTTCTGTACTAATTTCAATGGAAAAAATTTTTTGTACTTGGATAGAAAACAGCTGCTATTGTACAAATTCCTTTTGATCTTGACATTGCGATTTTTAAATATACACTAATTTAAAGAAAATAGTGCATTGTTTATAATCTTTGAACAAAAGTGATAATATTGCTAACACATTCCCCAACATAAGGACAGATGTAATGGGATTTGTGAAGGAAAGATTTCATTCTTGATGTTATTTAATACATTTAGTTTCTGATTTCCACAATAAAAAAAAAAAAACAAACAGTGAAATATTTTAAAAAATACTAGTATTCCGTCTCAGAATTTATACTGATTGAAGAGAATCTTAATGCATATATTTTCTTTTTTTCCATTTGTTTCTTTTTATTATTATTATTATTTTCTTTATTTACATTTCAAATGCTATCCCGAACGTTCCCTATACCCCCCCCCGCCCCTGCTCCCCTACCCATCCACTCCCACTACTTGGCCCTGGCCTTCCCCTGTGCTGGGTCATATAAAGTTTACAAGACCAAGGGACCTCTCTTCCCAGTGATGGCCGATTAG
>NC_034593.1:138105775-138137334 GCF_900095145.1 Mus pahari
TTTCATCTTAGCTCTAAATTTTGTCTCTGTACCTATATCCTTTCATGTGTATTTTGTTCCTTATTCTAAGGAGGAATAAAGTATCCACACAATGGTCATCCTTCTTGGTTTTCTTCTGTTTTGCATAATGTGTCTTCAGTATTCTAAGTAGATTTATGAATTGAAATTATGTCAGTGTCATTTGGTATAGATAGCAGCATGATGTGTTTCTCACTGCTTTGGAAACATTTTTTGAAGAACTGCATAAAAACCCAATTCAACACAAGCACAAAAGCAAAGAAGCAGGTTTAAAACACCTTTTTTTTTTTTTCCTAGAAAAATTTTAATCTGGAAATGGTTATTAATTATCATGAAAAAGTAAACATTTGTTGTAATGGATTGGGGGATTCTTAACTAAAACTAATTCAGCATCAAAGTTATTTTAACCCTGTTTTCCATATCTTCAACTGATATCCTATGTAATAAACTATTGAATACATATGATCATTTTGAAATAACCTGGTAGCAACTGTATTTGTTCTCTGGAGTCTAAGAATGCTTCTTGTAGTATAGGCTATACTCTGTACTCCAATCAAACAGTAAGCTGGTCCTTATGAGATTCTTTACAAGTAGAAGGAATTTTTAAAACAGACTACAATAGCAATTTTTAACCTGTGGATCATGTCACCTTTGGAGGTCATATAACAGATGCCCTACATTTCAGATATTTATATTATGATTCCTAATAGAAGCAAAATATAGTTATAAAGTAACAATAAAATAATTTTATGGTTGAAGGTCAACACAGCATGAGGAACCATATTAAAGTGTCATAGAATTAGGAAGTTTAAGAACCACTGGTCCAGGGAGAGAAGGTTGTGAAAAGTTGGCTTTCTAAATAAGCATGTTCTGACATATCAATCACCAAGAAGACATTCCTTGAGAACCAACCACTAACACACATCTCTTGAAATTTTATCAGGTACCTGCTATAAACATGTTGTACTTTATTTAATCACTTTGCTCACCCAAATCAAAAACATCTCTTTAAAATTCTACTGTATATTTTCAATCTAAAACAAAATATCCTGACATTTTTTTCTAAGCTTTGTATTGTGTGCCATTACCTTCTTGATGTCTCTTCACTGGATAGAAATGAATGATAAATGAACTATATGCCTTATAATGTATTGATCATTATCTTTCAAGCAATAGTTTGCTACAATAAAAATTTGAAATCCTGAAGTGATGCACAATTTATAAATTATTGAAATAAACATTTTGTTTAATTGTAACCCTATGATTGCCTTGAGGNTATATATATATATATATATATATATATATATATATATATAAATTTTAGCGGCCCCAATGTCTGATGTCGGTGCTGTGATATGGCAGTTCTCTAATATAATTTTATATTCTTATTTTAAGATTTTATCTACCTGAACCACATTATAACATGAAAGAGAACAATTGTTGAAGTTCTTACAAGACATGTAGATATGCTAGTTTGCTATGTACTTAGACAATGGTTTTGATGAACTCTAGTTGGCTAGGACTGTTCCTTTTATCTAGTTTTTTCCAAACTCTGATTAAAAAGAAATTAATCACTTTAAGGATAGACTCAGGTATGAAGCTTTCAACACAGCCCACCAAATCTGATGCTATGATCTTATTTAAGTTTTGAAACTTAGCCAGTCCATTATTCATATTTATAATTTAAAGGGTCTCTGTGCTCTGAAAACACTCAGACCCCTCCTGGTTGTATTAATATTTGATATTTGATTAGGTTAAGATGCAAATGTGAACCCGCCATATGCTGCTGAATTGCATAGGAACAGCAGGTTCCATGTGGCCAGGCCACCTTGGATCTCCCAGTGATAAATATTCACAAACTCTATTAATAGCTCATCATCACTACTTGTATTTTGCCCTGCCAACCTTAGGGCCAGTGATCAAATGTGTCATGATTTTCTCAACTGCAGAAATTTATGCTCTATGTAATTATTGTTTTCTGAAAGTGAAAAATTTTTCTTAAAAAAGTAAAATAAAATTCTATAATATTGTGAGTTCTTTTTTCAATTAAACAAGCAGATACACAATTTAAGCAGACTGTGAAAGATAATACTAATATTTGTTAGAACTGGGGAAAAAACAAAAGAAATACCCTATTCTACACGTTAGTTGCCATTAAAAAAAAAAAAAAAAAAAGCTTAGAGAGCTTACAATTTTAAAAGCACCTTCATATATGTCATATCAAAGTGAGTGGAAAAATATCTAAAAATGATACCAAGTAGAAAAAGGATAATGATTCTGGAAGGGATGCTTATTGTTTTAGATATTAAGAGCTCAAATATGAAATCATTTTACAGGAACTAAACATTGTCTACAATCTCCTTGCAGAGGAAATGATTTATGAGATTGAAAGAAGAGTTAAGTTCTGTCTGTAGAACAAAAGAAACAGTCATGGTGATTCTTTATTAGACTAATCACTTTGAGTGTTCCATGTTGGAGGCCCAGCCATCCAGAGAATGAACAATTTTTAAGAATAATATAAAAGAGGAAATAAAACAAATTGAGCAGTCTTACTTTCCCCTTCAATATCCATTTTCTACCCTTCAATAGCCTCAGTTTTACTTGAGACGTTGTCTGCTCTTTCCTGGCAGGCCCAGAGAGAGGAGATAATGCTGTCCAGCAGGGTCTGTCCAGGGCTGAGCGAAAGGCAAGTGTCAATGACCCCAAAGAAACACACCAGGTTGGGAGTCTTGTCAAAGCAGGAACTCACTTTATTTAACTAGGCACTTGCTTATATGGAGAGGGCAGGGAGGTGGGGTGAGATGATGGGGTGTGGGGTGATCTCATGGGGCCTATAAGAAATTGATATATCAGCTGTAGCTAGGCAGAGGCAGTCTCATTCAAGTCAGTAGGTAGGTCATGCTGAGTCATTCTCAAGCCAATGACAGGTCTCAGAAATCAAGCCAGGCTTTGGTTTGTTCTCAAATTCCAAACCAAGGCCAAATAGGGCCCAGCAAGAAGTAATGGTGAAAGTGGGGGGTGTGGGCAGGTACTGGAGTCTGCCTTGTGCATCTCCTCAGAAAAGTCAGTCCTTAAACAATGATCCAAACAGGTGCGCTTCACAGCTCAGCTTCCTCTGCAAGAGCAAAGTGAGGTTTCTACCTCAGGGTGCTGAGTTAAAAGTGAAATATAGAAATCATCCTTTGCTCTCACGATTATCAGTAAAACTCACAAGTATCCATAAAACTCACAAGCTGAGGAGTGACTGTGTGCAAATGTAAGAGAAGAGTCCCAAATATTGGAATCAATGAGACCATCACCAAACTACAGAGAAGTGAGTCGTGTTTCAGTATGCGTATGTTAAGGGAACACCTTTGTTCAAATCAAAGAGGGATGTTTTCCTACTTTTCAAATAAATGTCATTGTAGCTAAGACTGAAGAAGCAGTGATAGACTAACCTATTCTTTCAGAAATCAGTTTCTCTTTTATGAAAACATGTTCACTATTCACACACACACACACACACACACACACACACACACACACACACAGTCAAAGCATATAAGTTGTAGAAAAGTGTCGGTTCTTACTTCTAAGACTTCTGAACTTTTTGTGGTCCTATTTTCATTACTTTCATTTTGATTTTTTATTTTGTTTTAGCTTCCCTTTTCCTCTGTGAGCTGTGGGTAAGGAATATTGGATTTTGCCTGTGGATCTTAGAAGGCTTAGCTCTTGAAGAGGAACAGCAGTATTCACTGTAGGATTAGGGAGTGTTCTAGTGTAGGAATATCATTGTCCTCCAAGAGATAGAGGGACCCAAAGAGCTTGGATGTTTCAGATTCTTGTCCATAATACCATTAACCTTTGGTCACTCCTCACCTGTGTGCTGGGACAAAGCTGTAGCCAAAGTCTTGTTGACTTACCCCAGAATTACCTTTTCCATCCGAGACTGCAGGTTCCTCCTTCTGCACAAAGCCCCAACTCACTGTGTATTCCCGGTAAGCTACAATGTCATCATTTCCTATCACCTCTCTGTAGAACCTGTGACTTCAGTTCACACATAACTGAAACAGCTTATTAAAGGCTTTTTTAGGTTCAGGCAATACCATGAGGTCTTCATTCCATCTTTATACTGAGTAGGACTCTAATATACAAATATGCTTCAGAATCCCAAACTAGCAAGAAGAAACAACTAGAAGAATAAAAGCAGTTATGAGTTTAATGAAATTTTGACTAAAACATTGATTATGTATGTTAAAGTTTCTTAAAATCTTTACAGGAAAAAATGTGAATGAACAGGATTATTTTCAGAACTCTGACCAAGAATTTTTTAAAGTTTTTAGCGTGTGTGTGTGTATGTGTGTGTGTTTGTGTGTATATGTGTGCGTATACACATGTATGTGTATGCCTATAGAGGCCAGAAGAAAAAGTTCGATTCCCTTGAGCTGGAATAGCAGGTTGCTGTGAGCTTTTTGGTGTAGATTGTGGCTACTCAACCCCACACTCCTGAAAGAGCACTGTTCACTTGCAATTACTGAACAGCCTCTCCAGTGAAAAATTTTTTTGTACTATGGGCTATTTAAGAAAGGATACAAGAACTTAGTATAATTTAACATGCATATGTATTGATTCATATGTAGAAGATTGATATTTCTCCAGCAAGAACAGTTAACAGTTTATCTTCATAGGAGATGGCTCCTTTGATGCTAAAAGATTTGTGTGACTGTAAGCCATAATGTCCAATAGCTTTAATGAAAATCATATTTGCATCTGAATATTTCTAATGTCTTTGGAGAGATTGTACTGATTCAGAGTAAAGAACTTACCAGCTGAACCAGTCTCAATCCACTACCACGTGATGCAAGTCCTCTGCTCCATCATCCGTTTAGCCTTGCTCTACTGCACTTGACTCCCCACCTTTCAATCTTGCCTTAGAGTTTCAATTCTCTAATGTCCTTGTGAATTTTAACTGACAATTCCAAGAAAATATTTTGAATGTGCCAAACAAACTTTATTTACATGACTCTTGTAAGTGTTATTGTGGCTTTGCTTAGGGCACAATTTCTCCTTCTTTTCTACAGGGAACCCACATTTTCTCAGAGTTCTCTGCCAGAAACACTGGCAAGCAAACCAGGATAAGGATTATCTATGAAGTAATCTTTCCACAAGGACTTACCTCTTAGCCTCTCTCTACTTCCAGTTCACGTCCTATTAAGAAATCTTCAGTTAACTTGAATCTGACATTTCAGAAAGAGTGAAAAACATACATATCTTTGGTTGAGCATTTATTATTTTCAGGGAAATCATAAGATTTTAAGTAAAATTGACTTACCAGTCCACTAAAGAAGGCCCCTATTCCTCTTTCTTCACCCACCTACAAATAAAGGAAACAAGTTGTCCTGATTCTGTAGACTTCCATACTTACTCAGTTCATTATGAATACTTAATTTTCTTAGGTTGAGTTGCTCTCATGTGAACCTTCTTGTTTCTAGATCATTGACCTCTGTGTTCTCTCCCTGTATGTATGTGTATATATATATATATATATATATATATATATATATATATATATATATATATATCATATGCCCATGATTTCCTATTACAAAACAGAATTTAGACTGATAGCTCACATTAGCCATTTATAATTCTGCTAACCATACTTTCTATAGTCTGCTGGAAAACCAATAACTTTCTCAGTCATAAAATTCAGGTTTGTGAATAAGGTTTGTGAATCAGGAATTCACCAAAATTTACTCTGGAAAAACGCTGAAAACACTTTCAACTCGGTAAATATTTAGACTCAATCCACAGTTAAATTCATATTGAATTAATTCTTTCTATAGATATGGGAACTGAGGCATTCATTTTCTACAGATGTAGAATCCTTTAACTCTTCCCAATTTTTCTCTCCTTCCATTTTTCCATCAACTGTACTCTATTACTACTTGTTCTCTCATTGTCTCCTTGATCATTTGTTTCCAATTGCAAATATCGCCAAACTGATCACTTCCTGTTGTGGGAAATATTAAAAACAGACCTACCAACCCCTCATGCTCCTGCTTCTCTCAACCCACCAACTCCCCGGCAGAGGGCCCCCAAACTCCCAAGTTCCTCTTGCTACCACTCAACTCCCCATGCACCTCACAGCTCAGCCATCTGAACACCTAATTAATTACCTGGTAGACTCAAAACTCTTAAAGCTTATGATTATGGTTAACCAATCAGATTTATATATCAATAAAATCACAATTTACAACATGCCAATACAATAATTTCAGAGTCAATTGAAAATGATAAAAGCTTTATCCCAGTTATTCTAACCTTGTGATATCAAAACTGTGGCTGACTCATGTCTGCCTCCATTTTCCTTCCTTCTCCTCCTAGACACTGTCTCCACAACTGTTAGCTCTGCCTCCCTTTTCCCTGTCCAATTACAGGCCTCATTTGCACTAATGTAATTGAACAGAAAAAATCCTGCAACAATTTTCTAACTGGGAAGTATACCCAGCCTCATATCTGTGGTATTATGATGCTGTTAATACATTTTAATACTTTCTCTTCCAGCTAAATTAAAAGACAAAAACTAACAAATGCTTGATTCTAATTTTTTACTCATCAACTGCTTGGAATCTAGCTTCCATCTTCCAACCCTCTGTGTTCTAACTTCATAAAAAAAGCAAATTAAAATAAAAAAACATATCAATCTTTCCTCTACCATCTTTTAGAAAAATCTCTTTTATAAACTCTCCAAAATATCAAACAGCAAGAGAATCTACAAACATGGCTGTCCTCCTAGGACAAATGACAATTTTCAGTGCAACTCTTTTTGTCAGTATCATTTTTAAAAATTGCACCAATTATGTAATGCCTGTAGACCTGATATGTTTAGATGTTTGTGCTTGTAGGACACATTCATGTAGATAAGGTAGGACATGAAAATAAGAGCATATTCCTTGTCTAAAAAAATTAATTGTGTCTTCTTTACAGGAAATTTCCAGTTAGGAAACAGGAAAAGGAAAAGGTGTCTGTAGCAGAGGTGAGATGACATAGGAGATGGGCGGGGGCCAGTGGTATGGTGCGATGGAGTCAAGATTGGGTTGTGTTAAGCAGAGACATCCTCTCAACTAAAGGAGGCAGAACTAGATGTACCCAGAGAGAGTAAGTTCAGAGTCTGTTAGCCTCCATCACCACAGGAGGTACCTAACCTTCCGCTTCGCAATGAGCTCAGTTTTAATGTTTGTACAACTTTCATCTTTGTCAAATAAACTTACAAATTTAGAAAACTTATGTATAAATGCCCTCATTTTTAATAATACACAATAAATTTTATTCTAGTGTGACCATTAAGATATAAAATAATAAGCTGTATAAGTAAGCTAAAAATGCTAACATAAATTTATAATCATCTCAAAATAAATAATAAAAATATTATTTCTAAGCCATATATCTTATCCTGACTTCCATGTTAAATTGATTCAGTTCTAATACTTGACTTGTACTTGGTCAAAGAAGCAAAATATGAGTTGAGTAATTCACATACTCTTATAAAATACCAATTAGATTTCAAATGTGAATGAAATGACAACAGTTGTAAAGATTTGTTCGTTATCAGTTAAAATCATTTTAAGAAAGTATCAAAACCATCTCACTTTAAATATTACTAGAATTTCTATTTTTTTCTGACTTTTTAGATTTCATTTTGATAATAACATCATTGAGCACCTCTAAGATATCAGGAAGAAAGTATTAGTTATTCTAGGTTTATGTAGGTAGCACTAGAAAAATATACTTCAAATATAGAATCAGTGATGACTGTATTCACGGGGAAATTATGATAAATACCCGAAAGCTTTCTATCTATTATGTTACTGCAGAATTAAAATAAGTATTGCTTTTATGGAGTAAGGCTACTGACCATGATATGAAAGCTCACTTCCCTCCTGTGTGGGAACTTGGAAGAGACAATAC
This sequence comes from Mus pahari, assembly GCF_900095145.1. Lineage (NCBI taxonomy): Eukaryota > Metazoa > Chordata > Mammalia > Rodentia > Muridae > Mus > Mus pahari. Next base: position 138,113,744 of record NC_034593.1, read on the forward strand.
CATTCCCAATGATTATTTTATGTCTTTCCTAAAAATTGGAGTTCTTATATTTATTGATATCATCAGAAAGCATACCAGTGAATACATAAAGAAATCTGGTTTCATATTTCCTAAGTTTAATATCAGGGAGTCGGTGTTATGATCAGTTGACTATGATAAACAAAAAGTTAGAGGGTTGTCATGTTACCTTGAAAGTAATCATGAGAATAACCTAGAATACTAAATTGAACAAGAATAAGAAAGAAGAACAGCCAATTCCCATCCACTTCATTCAAATTCTCAAATTGTGGCACTTTGTTAAGATTCTAGAATTAACACTTAAGAAAAAAAATTGTTATATTTCTCTGTATTATACTGGTAGTTACATTTCCACATGTTTAAAACTAAAATCAGGCTGGAGATAGAGGCTCAATGGTTAAAATAATGTACTGCTATTCCAAAGGTCTACACCCATTTTGGGCAGCTTTCAACCTATGAAATTCTAGATCTCAAGGCCATCATAAGTCCAGAGTCAGCCATTACATTCATGTGAACATATAACTACAGAAAGACAAAGAGAGAGACAGAGAGAGAGAGACAGAGACAGAGACAGAGACAGAGACAGACAGAGACAAAGACAGAGTTAAAAATTGAATCTTTTTAAAAATGGAAGGAAATTAAGTAAATCTGGCACATTAAGATATTAATAATAATTGTATTTGCTTGTATAAAAAGAGCATAGAATGAGAATTAAAGGTAATAGGAGGAAATTATAAAATAAAAATGTAGGAGACTATATAAAAACATATAATTTTTAGGACAATATATAGTTTGTAGTAGTCATAAGTAATATTACCAAATTGGTTTCTGTTACCTGGATAGTATATATCAATAAATGTTAAATATTAATGCATACTATTCCTATAAGAAATTAGATAGCTGTATACCTGCTAAAGTTCATTACAAAGTTAACGTGGAAGGAAGACAAATTAGGCAAGCCATTAATTGTGTTGCAGAGTCTAATCATTTGTTTGTTTTAGCTAAAATTTTCTTTCTTTGTTGAAGTCATTAGTACTTGACAGTGAATAATCTTCTGTGGAAAATTCCTAATTAAGCTGAATATTTTTTCAAAAAATATTGGAGGATAATAAACCTAGGTTTCTGCCAACAAGGGTAGATATGATGATACATACAATCAAGCCACTAGATCCAACATAGAGATGAGAATTTATTTTTGAAAATATTTGAACTATGAGCAGAGTTTTTAATTTTGCTGATGATTCTTCTCTCTGTAGACATTAGCCGTCTAAAGTCAGGGTGTTGTAAATCAAGTACTGCTTTCATTAATCATAATGGGAGTTAAATGTATGTCAAGAGAATGAATCCCCTTAGGTGTTTAGAGTGAGTTTCGGTTACTATACATCTGTTGATGTTGCTTGCTAAGGTGTTTTCACACTTCCAAAGAATCACCCCTTTCGGCAAGATTAAATCAGATAGCCCCAGCTGAGCATGGCTTTGCCAAGCCCTGAATCTCAAATGCTCCTGAGGACTCCAGAAGCGTGTGAAGAGACATCTGTAAAATACATGCAGAAGCCAGACAGAGTGATCCAGACGCCTGCTCTGCAGGTAACCTAAAGACACCCAGCAGACTGCTTGCTCTGCCAGCTACTTACTCTATCTCCAGCAGATCTCTGCAAGCAAGGCAGAGTTCATCCTCCAGTGTAACACTGGGGAAGTTGTCTTTGTGCCAGGTTTATGTAAACGCTGTGAATTGAGCTGTCTGACTTTGTTTCTGTATCCAAGGTGTATTAAGATCTAGCAAATGCAAGTAACATCATAGTGGTCTCACTGGCGTTAAGATGAAGGAAGAAATATCACTGAAGGAAAAAAGTATATCAAGGAAGCAGCATCTCTGCAGAGACTGGAAGAAGAGAACAAGGTAATGAAATGATTTGGCATCTTTGCTGTCCAGCTTCTTATCAACTAGAGTCAAGATTAAAGACACTTACTTATAAAACACAGCACCATTTTACACTGCAACATCTTTACTGTCATGCTATTGAATTCTGTAGTTGGATACATGAGCCTTTCTAGAATAAAAAATATGCAAAGGATATATAAGCTAGAGAAAAGGAGAGTGTGAAAGAGTACATCCCTGGCTATGGCACCATCACTATTATTATAAACTTGTCTGCTAAGAACTGAAAAATGAACATGGAAGCAATCTATGGAGCAACTACTCAGACACTTCTTCCAAATGTAAATACAGGACATACATATTATTAGTAAGAATGAAGAAAGCAGGAGTGTAAATGAACTGTTTTACTAGGGATGGTGTATATAAATGAGATGTAAAATATCCTAAATTTTTACTATACCTTCCTAAATTTTACCTTGATTTTGCTGTTATTTGTAATATTTAGTATTGACATAAATGGCAGGAAAAGAAGAATATGTATAAGATTAATAAGTCTGGAAATTAGTTTAAACTTCAGGGTAATTAGCAAAAACAACAACAAAATATAAAATAAGGAAAAAAATAAGACAGCAGTTCAGTGGCTGTAAGTCAGAGAGATATTATAAAGTTCTAGAATACATCAGAAACCTGGAAGAGAAATCTGAATGCATTCCAGAATAGAGTGGAAAATGAAGATGGAACTATCACAAGGATGCTTGTTTACAATATCTGTGTAGGGAAAGAATTCAAGAGACATTTTCATGACAATAGTGACCTAATGGACTATTGACACACAAAGAATCCAAAAGTATGTGTACTTGCTAGTTTTATGTGACAATTTGACACAGGCTGGAGGAGAAAGGAGTTTCAGCTGGGGAAGTGCCTCCATGAGATCCAGCTGTAAGGCATTTTCTCAATTAGTGATCAAGGGGGAGGTCCCCTTGTGGGTGGGACCATCTCTGGGCTGGTAGTCTTGGTTCTATAAGAGAGCAGTCTGAGCAAGCCAGGGGAATCGAGCCAGTAAAGAACATCCCTCCATGGCCTCTGCATCAGCTCCTGCTTCCTGACCTGCTTGAGTTCCAGTCCTAACTTTGTTGATGATGAACAGCAGTATGGAAGTGTAAGCTGAATGAACCCTTTCCTTCCCAACTTGTCTCTTGGTCATGATGTTTGTGCAGGAATAGAAACCCTGACTAAGACAGTATGTTACCACTCCAAAATATACTGGAATAAATTCAGAAAGTGTTAGATCCAGAAGCATTAATATGGGCAAACACTTTTCTAGGCCTTGATGACCTTGATTTCTTGAAATCATGTGCTGTGGGGGGGGGGGGAGACTGTCCCAGGAATACTGAAGTATTCATTCCATAATTTGCTCTTAGCAGGCATGGAAGGAGGTGAGATCTTGCTGCTGCGATCGATGCTCATATCAAGCAGTTCTCAGGGGCTTTGAACATTATATTCAAAGTTGTAATCTCTTCTCGGTCTCTAACAACATCTCCGTTATGAGCTCTGGGTTTTTCCAATATAATGCTTACTACTGCTGACAGATGTTTGATTTTGATTATTTCTGTATTGTTTATTTCAGTCAACTAGAATGCATGCCTTACGCAGTTGTTTTATTTTGAAGAATTTTCTTATTTGCATGTTGTTTAATTAATGAGAGTCAAGTCCTAGCAGTACTTAGCAAAATTATTTCATTAATGAGGGAGCCATGTTTAAAAAAAACAGAGCTTGATAAATCTGAACAGCAATAGATGGTAGAGTCAGGAGTGTCACTAGCATAAGTGACAAACAAGGGGCACTAAAGATCCCCTGCAATATTTATTTTAAGTTTAAACAGTCACAAAATTAACAATGGATGTGCCAAGATTGGCACATTAAGGATAGGAAGCAGAGAGAAAACATGTGCATTTTATTCATTGTGAAAATATACATATTTGTATTTGGCATATGCTTATAAACTAAATATATACTTTTTGGCTCTTGAATGTAAGGTATAGTTATAACTTCTTGTTTTCGTTTTTTTTAATTGGATATTTTATTTATTTACATTTCAAATGTTATCCCCTTTCCTGGTTTCCTGTCTGCAACCCTACTATACCTTCCACCCTTACTCTACCTCTATCAGAGTGCTCCCCCCCCCCCACCTACCCACTCCTGCCTCACCACCCTAGCAGTCTTCTGCACTGGGACATCAATCCTTCACAGGACCAAGAGCCTCCCCTCCCACTGATGCCAGATAAGGTCCCTTCAGCTCCTTCAGTCCTTCATCTAACTCCTCCAGTGGGGTCCCTGTGCTCACTCTGATGGATGGCTGTGAGCATCTGCATCTGTATTGGTCAGGATATGGCAGAGCCCCCCCCCCCCCAGGAGGCAGCTATATCAGGCTCCTGTCAGCAAGCACTTCTTGGCATCAGCCATAGTGTCTGGCTTTGTTGTCTGCATGTGGGATGGATCCCCAGGTGGGGCAGTCTCTGGATAGCCTTTCCTTCAGTCTCTACTCCAGTCTTTGTCCCTGTGTTTCCTTCAGATAGGAGCAATTCTGGGTTAACATTTTGGAGATGGGTGGGTAGACCCATCCATCAATCAATCGGGGGCCCATGCATGACCTCCTGATATGGTCTTGATAGGTTCCCCTCCCCTTTGTGGGGCATTCCATCTAATGCCATCCCTGTGGGGTATTGGGAAACTTTTGTTACCTGACATCTTGGACTTTCTGATTGCCACCTGCCAGTTCCCCATCACCCACTGCTACACAATTTCAAAGCAAACTATTTTAACTGTCCAAAGCAAAATTTCAGGCAAGAGTCAGACCATAAACAGGGCGGTGTGAGAGGGGAAGCTGGAAAAATAGTCCATTAAGAGGCAGAAGTCAGATTAGGTTTTTTCCTTGCAGTTTGTAAGAAAGTCTTTTGAATGTGACTGATATCCTGGGAGGTTTTTTGTCTTTGTTTTGTAATATTATTTATTTAATATATATGAGTACACTGTTGCTGTCACACCAGAGAAGGGCATCCTACCTCCTTATAGATGGTTGTGAGCCACCATGTGGTTGCTGGGAATTGAACTTGGGATGTTTGGAAGAGCAGTCAGTGCTCTTAACCACTGAGCTATTTCTCCAGCTCTTCTGTGTATTTTTAATAGAAAATTGTACATTGTATGGAGCACTGGACTAATCAAGGAAGGGTACCAGAAACAAAGAGGCCCATGTAGATACATTTTAGGTGACCATATTGTTGTTCTTTCATAGATGCAGGTAACCTATCGTATTTAAAAGATACTCTCAGCAAACTAAGATGTAAGCTGGTTTTTATGTGCTTTCAATCCATGCCAGTATGGGTGAAGTCTCTCCAGGCCACATGTTTAGAGAAAGAACTACAGCCAACAGCTTGCTGCTGAGTAAGAAAGAATGAGTCCTCTCCAGGAGCACATACCAAGATTGGTAGATTATACAATCCCAAATCTCTATATCACATAAACATATGAGCAACACTAAGTGAACTACAGAAACAGTAGGATGGATATATGTTGGAATCTCTTTAAGTACATATTCATATATGTATACATATATATGTGTGAGTATATCTCTGTATATTGTAAATAGATGTAATACATTTAAATATATAATTATTTCTATATATTTATTAAATAGTTCATTAAACATAAATATTTGTATTAAGTACAATTTCTATGAAATATGCATAACATAGATATTAACACTAATGTTTAATATATTTCTAATATGTTATTTATATAATTATATATATTTAAATATATGCATTCATAAATTGCCATATATTGCAATAATGAAATATATTTATATGTACTAATATACATTTATATATTTAAATATATATATTTATGTAGTATAAATATATATTAAGAGTTTACAACATATATCCATCTTGCTATTTCAGTAGTTCATTTAGCAAATATATATATATATATATATATATATATATACATACATATATATACACATACATATATATTCAATAATTTGAGAGGAAGTAGCAAAGAAAAGATGTAAAAATGGTTCTTATGTGTGAAAGTTTTTTTAAATATGCAATGCAAAAAATAGGTTCATGTTATAGCACAGAACTTGAAATTTTGGGAAGTGTTATGCTAAAAATAAAAAAGGATTGGGTGGGAAAACATGATCAAATCTTCACTGGCCTCTGATATTTGAACAAATTCATTACTAAAAGCTTTGTTTTATATATTTACACTGTATATTTTAGAAAGTAAAAAATAATGATACTTCATAATTCCTTTAATCAGATATAAAGACATATATTTGTTATTAGAATCAAGGACTGGAATGTTACTTTTAAACCAAAGAGAAGAGACCAATTCCATCTCAGTGTATCTGATTCAGAAGGTTTTAAAGTTGGATATGCTTACAAAATACACGCAAATGAGTTTGAAATATGTTCATAATACTCAAGAGCCTGAGACACAAAGTAGGTGCTTAATGCCAGCTGTTTGCATAGAATCCTCCTCCTAACAGTATGTGGAACCGAATTCGGTTTGCCATACTCTGTCCAATTCGACCACCTATTGCATCTCCAGGGAGCACATTCACAGAAGAATTTTGATCCTTGTATCAAGATTATATAAATTATTCTTCAAAAGTTATATGTCCAAAATTAAGATAAAGAAAATTAAAACTTTGCTATAAATAAATAGCTGACAAAATGGGATTAGGGTGTTAACATACTATCTTCAATGCTAGCATATTTATGTTCAAAGTTAAATTAAGGGAAAATATTCCTTCATATTATTAGCATTTAATTATACACACACACACACACACACACACACACACATATATATATATATATACACACACACACGTACATATATAATACACACACGTTTTTATATAATACATCAATAAAAGAAGGCTGGAGAGAACATTTAAACAGTTAAGATCATAGCATGTGGTTTTCTTGCAGAGCACTTGGATTCAATTGACAGGACACAAATATCATCTTACAATTTTGTGTAATTTCTGTTCCTGGGGATTCATCACCTATGGCCTCCAAAATAGCAGACACCCTTTTGGTGCAAACACATACATACAGACAACACATACATACATATTAAATAAATCTATAAAAATTCTTAATAGAGAAAACCAGAGATCTCATTACAATTATAAAATATTATAGTCAGGAATAGTACAAGCTGTAAATTAATTTGGCCACCATCAACATCCTTGACTCCATAATTTATTTATTATTAAACAGAAAAATATATTCAAGTTTGATTTATTAAGTGCAATTTAGGAGGAGAAACATTTCCATGATGTTTTTAATAATAAATCCAGAGATTTTTTTTTAAGAAAAATAATACAGAGGATATGTGACATAGTTTAGAGGTTGAGAGCTCTCACTGCTGTTACAGAGGACAGGTTTTGTTCCAAACAGCCACCTAGAAGTTTGCAACCACCTTGGAATCCAGTGACAGGGGATCCATCCTTCTAGCCTCTCCAAGAATTGCAAGCACATTGTAGACATGCACATAAGTAAGCACACACATACACATACACACACACAAAAAAATGGGTGCATTGATTGGATATGATATGAAAAATCACCGGGCAGGCTATTCTGGTAGTGTTTGTGGCTCTAAAGAATGAGGATGGTTCACATGCTACCTATTCACTATTGGTTTATGTATGGGATTTATAAAGTTTAGTATTTTACTTGTATATTGTTGCTCAATAAAGAAACACAAAATTTCTCTCTGATAAGATAACTGTAAAAGTCAATTTTATTGATCTCTAGGATGTTAAATGGTCCTGCTTTTAACCTAGAAAATTTATTTTAGCAAATTGTTTGCAAGTAGTTATATAATCACTGTGGCCCAAGTGAGTACTTTGAAGACACAAGTGTACTGCTCACATAGATGCCCTAGGACAGGACAATCAAGCTGAAAATCTAATAAAATGAGGAATCTGTCTTACTAACTGTAAAACCCTCCAGCCTACTGCACTCCACTTCCTCTAAAAATCATGGTCAAGGTCAAATGTAACTTCACATTTCCTGGACCCTTCTCCCATCTCTCCATTAATACCTGGCTCTCCCTCTCCACCTCACAACTTTTGTTTTCAATTCCTACCATAATTCTAGTCTATTTGTGCTAAAATACCATTCCTCATGGAAAACACCAATGAGTGAGAAACTTATTTTACTGTCTAATTTTATTGGAACAAGGAAAATCTCTCTAAGTTTTGAAGTAAGAGATAGCTGTTTGTTAGGTCATTTCTTTATTTTGTTCTCTGTCTACAGTTAATTTTATTCAATTGCACTGTCTCATACTGTAAGTAGAAATGCTTTGAAATCTGTGTATGTACTCTTAGGTTCTGCTTAGGTATGAGCTTGGTTAGAATTAAGACCCAAACTTTTAAGCACTGTGTCAGTATCTGCAGCAGAATGAAGGAAGGTTCAGGCATCTGAGATATGAGGAAATTAATCTTAAACCTTGGAAGCATCTGTAAATATGGATGCAGGGTCTCCCTTATAAATATACTCTATTTTATGAAAATAAGACAAGCATTGTTTTATAAAAGGGAATATAAGATTTTCAGGGATGAAAGGGAAGAAAAATTTACTACTTCATATGCTGCTCTAACAACAACAACAAAGACACCCTTTTATATCTGCTACCAAGAATGGTATATTATTGAGTGACATTTACAGAATTGAACTAACATGTTGACAATATCCAGCTAGCTTTACTTGGCTGCTGAAAGGGCATGACTTTGTTTTTTGCTGATTCTGCTTGTTTTAAAAATAGCATATCTGATGGCCCAACATTTTTGATTCATTATTGCAAAATTATTAAGATAAGAAACAAATTATTTATGTTTCTTATGTTGGTGTAGAGAAAGTATAAGAACAAGAATCTCCAGGGTTAATAGGCACAATGGGAAATCATATACAAGTGGTCAAATACATGCAATTGTAGTTTAGAAAAGAATTTTATGCTATCATAAAGAATTATGTTCTCAAGCCTGGCAGTGGTGGCACATGCCTTTAATCCCAGCACTCGGGAGGCAGAGGCAGGTGGATTTCTGAATTCAAGGCCAGCCTGGTCTACACACTGAGTTCCAGGATAGCCAAGGCTATACAGAGAAACCCTGTCTTGAAGGGAAAAAAAAAAAGAATTAGGTTCTCTGGAATGTTACCTTAAACAGTATTTTGCAGATTCAAGATAATTTTAAATTATAGAAAAACAATAAATTGGTTTAATTATAATCTCTGAAAACCTGGGTACTTTGTATGTGTGTGTGTGTGTGTGTGTGTGTGTGTGTGTGTGTGTGTGTGTGTGTATACCAATAACTAGAAAACAGTTGACTGAATAAAGCTGGCCTTTGTGCCATTCCATTCAGTGAAGAATCAAGGCAAGAAGGCATGGCAGTTCTGAGGAGTGTGAAGGAAGGGTACTAACTAGAAAGGTGAATTCTCAGACCATCTAGAGGAATCAGTACGACATCCTAAGAATGAGAACAAAGCAATCTTCAACTTCAGTCCAGGATTCCATGTGGAGGACTCTGCATCTCCAGGAAGAAAGGACGGGAAACTGTCTGTACCTTCAATTATAGCTTCGATCTAACTGCCATAACTGTAGATTTCCAGTCTTCACAGGCTTAATTCCAGTTTGGGAAGCTCTCTTGCCTTAGTAAGTATTCCAAAGGAAGAATGACCTAATGACCCAGATCGCAAGTTGGTATAACAGCCACTACTGGCCACCATCCTGTTTTAGTGGCCTGTAGCCAGTAGCTGACTCTCTCAGAGTATTGGGCAATGTGTATCTTAAGAGGTCAAGACAGTCTTCTATTCAAGAAGCTCTCCATGGTAAATATCAAACTGTCAATCACACTTACATGCATGTCACATGGATTTTAGGACAAAGTTAAAGTGAGGAATGCAGGTCAAAGAGAATGGTCAGACAAGGTCATCCTTATAGTTGCATTTAGATGAATATCTGGTATGTCATTAAACCATTTGGTCACTTAGAGAAGAACATTATAAGGTGTAATGCTATTTTCCTATTTCATAGCAGATGTTATTACTTATATGTACTTTAGAAAGAATTTTTATTTATATAGTTAAAATTAAATCTCTCCTTCCATCATCTTCTCCAGTTCAGAATGTGTGTGTGCATGTTCATGTGAATGTGTGTGCCTGTACATGTCTTTGTGCATGTCTATGATTATGAGCATGAATGCCCTTGCATTTGGGATGATTGCAAATATGTACGTACGTACGTATGTATGTATGTATGTATGTATGTATGTATGTATGTATGTATATATGTATGTATGTATGTGTGGTGGACAGAGGACAACCTGCAACAGGTATTGCCCACCTGTTATTTTATTTTTTGAAGCAGGGTCTCTCACTGACCTGTAATTCACTAATTCACTCAGGCAGGCTAACGCACGAGCACCAGGTGCTGTCTATGGCCACTTCCCCAGCACTGGCATCATAAGCAAGCCAGCACATTCAGGTTTATCTTTAAGTTTCCTTGGGGGAATTATTTTATATCCTCTTGCATATAAGCTTAACACTTTACCAAATGAGCTCCCTCTCTCAAAACAATTCTCAAATTCAAATGGAATACTCTGCACTCTTCCGCTATATAACATTTTTTCCCCCCAGAACAGATGTATCCTGATTTACAAGCATCAGACTGCTATCTCATTTTCCAAGAGACAAGACCTTAATACTCAGCTACGGATATGAAGTGGTTGCCAACTTGTTTTCAATTTAGAAAACCCTAGAAGGAGCTATAGATTATTTTAAGGGATGTTTTCAAATATCTCTGCCTTCCATGCTTCAATTACACTTCTATAGCAGAGGAGCACTAGTGACTATTCAAACTCTCCAGAGGACAACCTGCAACAGGTATTGCCCACCTGTTATTTTATTTTTTGAAGCAGGGTCTCTCACTGACCTGTAATTCACTAATTCACTCAGGCAGGCTAACGCACGAGCACCAGGTGCTGTCTATGGCCACTTCCCCAGCACTGGCATCATAAGCAAGCCAGCACATTCAGGTTTATCTTTAAGTTTCCTTGGGGGAATTATTTTATATCCTCTTGCATATAAGCTTAACACTTTACCAAATGAGCTCCCTCTCTCAAAACAATTCTCAAATTCAAATGGAATACTCTGCACTCTTCCGCTATATAACATTTTTTCCCCCCAGAACAGATGTATCCTGATTTACAAGCATCAGACTGCTATCTCATTTTCCAAGAGACAAGACCTTAATACTCAGCTACGGATATGAAGTGGTTGCCAACTTGTTTTCAATTTAGAAAACCCTAGAAGGAGCTATAGATTATTTTAAGGGATGTTTTCAAATATCTCTGCCTTCCATGCTTCAATTACACTTCTATAGCAGAGGAGCACTAGTGACTATTCAAACTCTCCTCTTGACTCCAGCGACAAAGAGCGGCCATGCCCTTGCTCACCCCACTCTCTAGGAAAGTCTAACTGCTACTTCCATAAAAATATAAAGCTGCTGTTGTTCTCATTATGAAATTTCAAGCTAACATCTTGAGATGAAAGGTAAATGTTCTAAATGTAGAGTCATTCATTTCTTAAAAGTTTGTTTTGCTTTTGTCTAAACTGAGGCTCTCACTAGTTATTGACTTTAATGTAATAAGCTCAAAGTGCCTGCAAGCCAATTATGAAAGTGAAAATAAAACAAAACAAACAAACAACAGCGACAAAAACAAGGCTAAAAGATGGGTGGAGTTTTGGCCTCTTCATATGAATTGAGATATGGTTCCCATCCACACACAAAAAAATTCATAAACCCAGTGTGTGGTACACTCCTATAGTGCCAGACTTTGAAAGATCCGAAGCTCATATTCCTATTATGTTATACATAGAGTATGTTTGAGAGAATCTTCTGGTGAATGAAACCCTTTAATTCTTTCTCAGAACAAAATGATTGCCAAGGCATTACTCCTCCCTATGAACTCTTCCCCATGACACCATCACATAGTATTATCTATAGAAGATTTTTAGTTTGATTATTTTTTATCTCATAGCTGTTAATATTTATGGTTTTCTTCATAAAATTTGACCAATTCAATAAATTCTTTCTCTGTGCAGATAAAACGTTTGTGTTCCCAGACTTTGCCTGCCCCAAAGAGAATGAAGATAAGCCTCGTTGGGGGAGGTGTATCACTGGGGGCAGAGCAGTGTGTTAAAAGCCCATGTCATTCCCAGCTTGGTCCTTTGGTTCTCTCTGCTTCATGCTTCTGAAGCACATAAGAACTTCAGCTGCTGCTCCAGTGAAATGCCTGCTGGTCTTCTGCCATACTGTCTGTCAGGAGGGTCATGGACTTACCACTGAACCTGTAATCATCAATAAACTCTTTCTTCAATAACTTATCTTGTTCCTGGTATCTTTTCAGAGCAATGCAAAAAAACAACTAAGGTTAATGGTTGTTTTTACTGGAGCAGATGCTCAAAGGGATGTATGCATAGAGATCTTCTGATATACCACGCCTACAATTCTGTTCTACCTCTGGTTGCAGCTTCCCCTAAGGTGTGTACTGCCATGCTCCTGGGTATGACAAGATACTTGATAAAAACAAAACAAAACAAAACTGTATCTACTTCATCAGGGGATACAGAACAAGATTCCCATGGTTTTACAAATATAAGAGGAAGAAATGTGAGTCAAAGAAACAAACTAATTATTTAGTGAAGAATGTCTACAGAGAAGTACAAGAAAATGAGGAAAAGAGGTTTGAAACATTGTGTAAAACTACAGAGAAAATGACAGATAAAAGGAATCTCATTTTCCTATACTTATACAGGCCCTACAAACTGGGAGCCTTAAAAAAAAAATCACAGCACAGCATGAGTGAAATTGGCATGGCCAGATTTGTGATGTTTGTACAAATTTGTCATCCATAATGACCCATGAGTCACAGTGTTTCTTTAGGTTCCTAAAGACGTGTAGTTGCTCTAAACCCAGCTCAGTGTGGCTGTCTGTATATACCTCTGGTTTAGTCTTTCAGTGTTGGTTCATTAAACTTCTCTTCCTTAGACAGAAAGCATGGCCCTCTGAAGTAGATGTAAGCATACTTTCTACATCAGCAGCCAGACTGAAGTATTTTGGAGAAAGGAATTTACATGAATCCCATTTAATGGCATTTCAGCATGAAAGCATGAAAATAAATGAGGATGACTTTGTTCTGATAAAATTCGTTTACAGATTTGGCTGTCACCCACAATTTCTCAACCTCTGCTCTTCACTTCATTCTTACTATAAATAGCAATGTCTTAGCTTTAGTTGCTGAAGTGGACATTAAAAAAATGGTGGAGCTTCTTATACAAGTTGTAGGGAAGATTGAATAAAGCAAATACTTCTGGAACTGGTGAGTTAATTCTGAAGTCTAATGATCAATATGCTATGAGTTTATGGTACAGCTGCCAGCAATATTATTATACTTCTTCTCAACCACTTAGAAAAAGTCACTAAATCCCTAACAACTGTCACTTCAGGCACACGGCCTACTAGTTGCTGTAACAATATATCTGACAAAGGCAACTGGAAAAAAGGAAAGATATATTTTGGCTCACAATGCAAAGAAACAATCTGCCACTGAATGGAAGACAGCTTGACTGGAGGATGGTGGTGTGTCCTATGGATTCTACAGTCAGAAGGAAAGAGTACTCTTCTTGTTGTTCATTTAACTTCATTTCTTGACCATTTTAATTCTCTTTTGGTGCCTAGCCAACCGAGAGATGCATTCAAATTCAGGTTGGGTCTTCTCTTTAATTTCAAACTTTTTGGAAACATGCTCACAGATGCATTTGCATGTAGGTAATTATGAATGTGACCAAGTTGACAGTGACAATTTACTATCACCTGCATTTGCATTTATTTTTTTATTAGATATTTTCTTTATTTACATTTCAAATGCTATCCCAAAAGTTCCCTATACCCTCCCCACCGCCCCTGCTCCCCTACCCACCCACTCCCACTTCATGGCCCTGGCATTCCCCTGTACTGGGGCATATATAGTTATCAAGACCAAGGGGCCTCAGCTTATCAGATAGAGATCTTAGAAACTGTACTGTAATTCATGCACATCACTTCTGGATTTATTATAATGAACAGTCAGACAGTGTATGATGGAGATACAACTCACATACATACTACTCTTCACTTTATTGCCTTTGTGGCACCAAATTATGTCAGCATTCATTGAGGGAAAAATTCGTAATGTCAATGGGGTACATATATGTAAATGACTTTTATTTATAAACAAAGAAAACAAAGTTATATCAGTTACAGGACAATAAATTAAACTAAAGAATATTGTGTTAAATTGAAATGGTCAGACTCACAGAACTAAGTGTCCCATGATTACTCTCATATTTGCAGTACAGAGGGAAATAAAGGGACGTTAAAGAAATGTTGAGGAGCTGGAAATGTAAAAAAGGTAAATAGTGGAGAGAAATAGCAGTGAGCAATAACAGAAATAAATGCATCCTGTGAAAAGTTCATATATGGAAATGTCATAGAGAAACTAATCTGTACAACAAAGACAATTTTAAAGGACATTATTGTAATACATATATGTATATATAGATACATATATATGTATCTATATATAAATATATTTTACATGTATGTAATATATATATATATATATATCTTTCTATTTATTTAGATAAGTACGTTTTCATTTGAAGTATGAAACAAAACATAATATTCTTATCACTGTAATTAGTTTTTATAATGAGATTTTATGCTTTCATTCTAATGTAGTATGTCCTTATATTACTAGTTAGACAGCCATCCTGTATCAGTGACGTTAGGTTAGGAGTCCTAGATAACCAAAATCTTGGAGGCCTGCCTGTGTGGGCCTCTTCCATGGTAATTTTATCCTCATTAAAATATTCAGGGTTACAGAAGTACACAGGATATTATTAGATTTTATGTATTTATTCATATATCCCATTATTTGGTTAGTTATTACATACAACCAAAGGCTATTAGAACACCATTTTTAAAATAGGTAAGTCATTGTTCTTAGTGATGTTTTGAGCACTTTAGGATCAAATTTTTGGTCTCTAAAATGCTAGTCAAAGAGTCTCCCACTGAGTCCAATCTTAATCTTTATGGTTTTGAAACTTTTCATGCTCCACATATGAAGAAATATGAAACAAAGAGCTATTTATTGTAGAATAGAACAGAGAATATAGAAAACTGCCTTCCAAATACCACAAGAAAGATACAGATCAGATATATTATAGGAAAAGGACTTAGTTTCATATATACTTGTACCCAACAATGGCAATACCATATATACTTGTAGGTGTGAGTATTTTCATAGTCAGTTTTATAGTCATCAGAAAACAGTCTAAATATTATTACATCATTTATAACCAAAGCATGTTAGGAAGACATCTTGCTGATCTTTCCTCATGTGTGTATGTGTGTGTGTGTGTGTGTGTGTGTGTGTATGAGAGAGAGAGAGAGAGAGAGAGAGAGAGAGAGAGAGAGAGAGAGAGAATTTGTGTCCAACACATATAATTTACCTTTTATCAAAAGTTTTTTACTTTATCTCTTAATTCTTAAATTAAACGTTGTAATTCACGTGTATCCATGGAAGACAGGAGCAACTCAACATTAGGTGAAGAACTAAATATATTTCAGTATTTGTCACTGCCTAGTTGGCTAGCTAATATTCAAATCAAAATCAGAATGCTCATGAAAACCAAATGTAATCTAAAGAACAGCGTCTTAATTCTATGAAATTGTCTCTGATTTTTTAATTGTAAAATGATGTTATTTTATTAGAATAATAAATAATTCATAAGGTAGATATATGATGAAAATAAATCTGCACTTCTGTAGTTCCAAAAAGCAACACATAAAGTTTGAGCTTAATTTTCTTATCCAAAATTTGTCTCCCCTCTCTGAATGATCAGATCATTTATGGTCTTCAATTTGCATATATATTTGACATCATTTATGAATGCTTTATAGCCTGCCGCAAGTGCTATAAGCTTGTTTTATGTATTATCTACAACTCTCCTGCACATTGATTACAATTGACCCCAAATCCATTCTCACACTAATGTCTTGGTGTTTCCTCCCCGTGTCTGAGCATAATGCTCTTTGCAAGCATGAGGCTTGACAAGAGTGGCTTGGCACATTCATGAGATATTTCACTTTTTTTTGATTTAGAATAATAGTTGGCTAACCTTTTCTTTTCACTTGCCATTAAAAACACAGTTAAGTACAACACTGGTATTTAAATTTTTTCTTTTTAATTATTCTTTTATATTTTTTGGAAATTATTAATTGTTGAGTAATCAAGATTTCTCTAAAAATAAAGAAAAGTACATTTAGCATCATAAAAGATGTTTTTCAATTGGTAGATGCCAAGCTACAAATTCACACGGATTTTAGGTGTGTTCTTGATTTGTTTTAAATTTAATCTTACTTTTCCTTATAACCATTTTAATTTTTAAAATTAAATATAATATCATCATTTTTCTCCTCCCCTTTTCTCCCTCCATTTTCTCTTATTTTTCCTCCATTTGCTCTCTTTTAAATTCATGACCTCTTTTTGCTATTATTATTTTATTATACTATACTTGATATAATATATATAATAATTATTATATATAAAACATACATATATAAAATACATATACAATCTGCTGAATCGATTTAGCATTGCTATCTGTATATGATTTCAGGTAACTATTTAAGGGAACTGTTTCCTGCTCTCAGCAGCCCTCCATTGTTTACCCTTCTTTGTCTAGGTGTAGGGCTGAGAGAGGCTTTTTCACTATTGTCACCGTCATTGTTCATTTCTTGCTTTGGCAGCAATATTGGCACAATATCATGGATGTAGCTTTTCAGTCATTTCTAGAGTACACAATCTCATGGCAGATTTCATGGTCCTTTCACTGTTACAGGTTTTCTCTTCCATTATCTGTGATATTCCCTGAGTCTTAGGTACTGGAGTTGTCTTTGAGGTGCATCCACTGATGTATTTGAACATTTTAATAAAATAAAAATATTATTCAGTCTTTTTCTCCCCAACTCCAGTTTCAGGTAAACATGACTTTCTCATCTGCTAAAATCAATAAATGTTACTTCTGAAAATACAGGGTAAGAAAGGGACCTGACTTGTGATTAATTTCTATATAATATAATAATAGAAATAACTTATATATTAAGTTGTGAATCTTTCTTAGAAACCTTAAAAGAACCTTAAGAAAAGGTGTTTTGGATTTTATTAAGAACTATAGAATTGTTTATTGGGAATTATAGAGAATTTTGAAGAAGGTTAATATCAAGTTTCTTTATTACATATAAACATTAAGAATGAGTTTGGAATTAATGTTCAACATTCCCAGTGTACCTATATTTGTATGGTGACTCATCACATAAATTTAAATGTTGAATTTTGCACTCATATTATCAAATTGATATTCAAATATTGTGGATATTTAAGTGTTCTATAGATAGAATGTATTTTTGTTTGTTTTTTGTTTTGATGGGTTTTTTTTTTTTCAAGATCTACTAGCCCCCAAAGGTTGAAACTCCCTTGAAGAACAGGCTGCCTATGAACTCCCAGAGATGAATCAAGAGATATGGTGCCTATAGGTATGCCACCACACCGTCTTTCCATTTGTATGCTTAATTTTTGTTTGTTTATTCAGACGGAGCCTATAGTTTCCCAGAGAGGCCACAAACTTACAACCTTATGATCCTTCCGCTTCCACTTTCCAAATCCTGGGATGACAAGTGTGAACCAGCTTACCTGGTTTCATGGCAAGCTGGGCTGGAGACCAGAGCTTCTTCAATGCTAAGTAAGTACTTTACCAACTGTGCCACACCACCACTCATGAGTGTGTTTGGATATTTGTCAGCATCATCAGTTGAGGGTGTGTGTGTTTTTTGATTTTTGTTTTTTTCAGTTGAGAAACTCAAAAATGTTATTGACTCACAGAATGTAGAAAGATTCCAGAAAAAAAAAGGAGGGGGGAAATCAGTCATGCCCACCAGTAAGTATACTTCTACCTTAATTCAGGGAACTACTCAGGTTGTAAATAAAAGTACATTTATTCAGTTAATGGAACTAAAAATTTTCTCTAGCATATTAATAATTGCCTTGTAATATCTAAAGCCAAAATCATTTTGGGGACCATTTAAAAAGAAAATCTATCAGATTCCTTTAAAGCATTCTTATTATTGCTACAGGGGTTGAATGCATTCAGTCAATGGCTATGACTAAACAGCATATTCAATAACCAAGATAAATTCTCTGTGAGAATGCTCAATTGGTGTGCAATTTGTAAGAGGTAAGCAAGCTAGGACACAGGACTGTATATTGCACTTAATTGAAAATATGTATTTAAAATTATACTTTGGAGTCTGGCTTGATGGCTAAGAGCACTTTCTTTTTAACAGATAACCTGAGTTTGCTTCTTAAGAATCCACATAGCAAGTCGTTTACAACCACCTGTAACTCCAGCACCAAAGGGTGTTCCATCTTCTTCTACACTCCACAAGTATCCGTGCGCATGTGGCCATATTAACAGGAACACACACACACACACACACACACACACACACACATTGAACTTTATTATAATATGCAATGGCAGATATAATTAGGTCATAAAAGAGCAGAGATAAGATGGAGCTGGTGCTTAAGAGAGGCATAAAGGTAACAGAAAGAAGAGGAAAGAGAGCAAGGAAAAATGACACATTGAGAATGAGGCAGAGCCGGGCTATGGTGGCACATGCCTTTAATCCCAGCACTCGGGAGGCAGGGGCAGGCAGATTTCTGAGTTTGAGGCCAGCCTGGTCTACAAAGTGAGTTCCAGGACAGCCAGGGCTATACAGAGAAACCCTGTCTCAAAATAAAAAAATTAAAAAAAAATAAATAAATAAAAAAAGAATGAGAAAGAAATTAAAGGGAGAATGAATGAACAAAGGAAGTGAGGAGGTTAAGAACTAACGAAGACCAGAAGGAAGGAATATCATTCCTGTATTTTGACTTTCAATTTGAATCAACCTCTCAGCTGTTTAGTGAAGTTTTGCTCAAGAACTGGAACAATGAATTTCTTGTGGCTATAGTGCAGCACTTTAATTTCATTCCTAGAGTCGAGGTAGTCTTCTGCTTTTGTTTTTCCATCTTTCCCAAGTCCTGTTTTCATCCCAAACCACCCTCAACCATTGAGTCCCAGATGGAGTCAAGCTACCGACAGGACATTTTTTTCTTGATCAGGTCAGTCAAAAACGTGTGCAGATGTTCAAAATATGACATATTTTATGAGCTTGACATTTTTACTGCGTTTCCCCCTCAGAAGTTAATTCAGTTTTACTGTTGAAGAAAACTGTCATTTCCCTATATAAAAACAGCAGTTTGCTGTGAAAATGGTAGCATTCTTCCCTAGGGCAGAATGGTAGCTAGTGAATCTCTTACAGAAAGAAAGCAGAGATGGGACATAGTGCTATCATTTTAATGAGAGCAACCTGTTTGTTTGTTTTCTTTTTTCTTTCTTTCTTTCTTTCTTTTTTTTTTTTTTTTTATTGTCCTTTTTCCTTTTTTTTTTTTTTTTTTTTCTCTCTTTTTGGAAGAATGAATTTTATAAGTTCAAGGATAAAGCAATTGCTGGGGTGTGTCTTAACATTCCTGGAAAATAGTTGCCTTTCTTTTATATTCTGAATATAGTAGTAGACTGCTGAGAAACCACATCAGGGATGGAAGTGATAGGCCTATTAAAGTCCATCACTTTTCAAGCATTTATTGGAAAAGATCTAATAAATAGTAAATAGTCCAGTCTTTGATCTTTTAGTGTTTTCCCTGTTCACCTAATACCTAGCACAATAAAAGTTAGTCCAATCCACTATAGAATTTGCTGTTCTTTGTGTGGTGTGCTAAGTGATGGCCAACAGGCACAAAGGGCTTGTCTAATCCCTAATCCTTCAAACTTGTGAATACTACTTCATATGGCTAAATATATGATGCATGATAGATCCCAAGTTTTAGTATTGATTATCCAAATTGTTCCCAAATACATTCAAATATATGCCTGAAGAAGGAAAACAAAAGAAAAAATAGAAACAAGCTCTGAAAATGAAGAGGGAGAGTCAAATAAGGTGGCCACAAGCCAAGAAATCTTGGAGCCTTTCAAAGCTAGAAGAGGTGGGAACAAGTATTCCACAGCCTCTGCAGGAAGTTTGGCCCTGCCAACATATTTGTTTACAGACGCTTGGCCTGTAAAGCTGTGAGAAAATGAGTGGGTGTTGTTTGAAGCACCTAGTTATGGGGAATTCATTATTTTAGGAAAATAAAACACCTACTAATAAATTCTTCCTGCAAATATCTCGTTATAAATGCTGATATTTTGGTGTGACCTACCCACAATACAACAGAAAAGTTACTGCAGGTAAAAGACACTAGAATGTTAGTAGCTAGCCTACCTGGATACTTCTTATTGAGATGTGCTTCACTTATTTCTGCCAAAACTTGGTGACTGAAGGCTTGTTCAAGTTTTCCTCCTAAAGACTGAAAGTCACTCCTCCAAAATATTAGGAGCTCAAGATACAAATTACAAATACAATGGGTACTTTGAAAGATCTGATAATACAAAATAGCTTGTTGGTGATGGAAATAACATGGCAGAATTCTGAGGAATTTGAGACACTGTACGCTATGGAAAATGTTGCTATGATTTCATCAACGTTAGGACCCTCCATCTGCAGTAATGAAAGCAAAAATTAGTATTGAATATAAATGACTGTTGAAACTAGAAATACATCATCCACAAAGGATGTCATCTTTCAAGACTAAAGAGACTTCTATATATCTAGGGAGCCTGAGAGCCAAAGCAACCATCAGACAGAAACAATACTTTAAGAACTAAGATTGTGCTTCCTACAATTAACGTCTCTGTCTTTTCAGTGAGGTAACTCCAAATACTATATACCAGGCAAATTAAGAAAACACAGTGAAAATGTAAGCATTAAAGTGCTTTTTTTTTTTCTCCCCTGAGAAGCATGTTGGGAGAGTGACATGAGAAAGGTGCCTTGCTTTTGTTCATCCTCTGTTCAGGATATCAATTGTGTCTGAACCAGTCACAATTTATGAGCTTAATTTGAATTCCTTGTGTCTTTTAAGCCTTACTCTGAGCTCTTAAATTTCTTTTTCATTCTGTTTTTCTTAACAATTCTATAATAATTTTATTTTGATGACCAGTTATTTGGACAGTCTTTTATGCTAAATACTTCAGCAAAATGTCCTATGGTAGCCAAACTTTATATGTGTGAGGCAAATATTTCAAGCATAATTAAAGGCTCCCAACAACAGATTTTTAGTTTAAACATTCCAGAGAAGAAGCACAATTTAAAATTCAGTCACAAAAAGTTAAAGCACAAAAGTGAAAGTTTTATACAAGAATTTGATTGTTTATAAGTTTTATTTTATGGAGAAAAATCTTCAGTGGTAGGGGGTCCGAGGCCATTTTTAGCAATCCGGTTCTCTCTAAAAGAAACGAGCTGAAGACTTGCCTCCCCCAAAAACTGCATAATAAATTTTTGGGACATAGTGTTTTATCATGATTTCTTGTTGAAATCATCATATTTTGTATATGAAAGTTGATATTGTGATCAAATGAAGCTACTTATTTTTGTTTCTAAAGACCCGATTACTAGAGATCTTTTAAAGCTTTTTGGGCCAATTGTGATTTAAATAGTCTTACTGATTATTCTTTCAAGTAATCTTATTAAGAAAGACATATTCAGATAAATTCTAGGGATTTACTCTTTCTTCCACACATTTAACTAATATATTTGAAGTTTATTTTTATTTTTGTTTTGCTTTTGTTTGTTTATAATTTTTTTACTTTTATTTTATTTATTAATCATTTTACTTGTTTACATTTCAAATGTTATGCTCATTCCTCTTCTTCCCTCCATGAAACACCCAGCCCTTTGCCTCTAAGAGGGTACTCCCCCCCCCCACACACACACACACAATCCTGCTTCACCTGTTTAGCATCTCCTTTCCCTTGGGAATCAAGCCTCCATGGGACCAAACATCTCCCCTCCTACTGATGCCAGATGAGGCAGTCCTCTGCTACAAATACTGCTGGAGCCATGGACTGGCCCATGTATACTCTTTGGTTGGTGTTTCATCCATGGTAGCTCGGGGGGGGGGGGGTCCAGTTAATTGATACTGTTGTTCTTCTTTGGGGGTTGCAATCCCCTTTACATCCTACAGCTCTTCCCATAACTCTTCCATTGGGGTGTGCAGAGTCAGTCCAATGATTGACTGTGAGTATCTGCATCTGTCTTAGGGTCTGGCAGAGGCCCTCAGAGTAGAGATATAACAGGCTCCTGTCTGCAAGCACCTCTTGACATCAGCAATATTGTCTGGGTTTGGTTACTGCAGATGGAATGGATTTCACAAAGGGGTTGTCTCTGGCTGTCCTATCTTTCAGCCTCTACTCCATTTTTTTTTCACTGCATTTCCTTTAGACAGTAACAATTTTGGGATAAAATTTTTTCGATGAGTCGGTAGCCCCATCCCTCCATTGAGAGCCATGTCTATCTATTAAGGTGATCTCTTCAGTTTCTATCTCCCGGCCATTGGGTATTTTAGCTAATGTCATCCCCGTTGGGTCCCGAGAGCCTCTCAGATTCACATCCCTGGTGTCTTGGACTTTCAAGTGCTTCCCCAACTTTCCCAATCCCCGGTGATACTTATTTCTATTCATTCTCTAGACCCTCTCAATTTTTCTCCTTTCTCTTCCTACATCCCCTTTCTGATCCCCCCTTTCCCACATAAATCCCTCCCTCCCTTTGCTTCCAGTGATTATTTTCACCCTTCTAAATGGGTTTGAAGCATCCACACTTTCGTCTTCCTTCTTGTTAATCTTGATATGACCTCTGAGTTGTATCATGGGCATTCTGAACTTTGGGGCTAATTATCTACTTATCAGTGAGTACTTACCATGGGTCTAGGTTACTTCACACAGGATTATGTTTTCTAGTTCCATACATTTGCCTACAAATTTGGTAAAGCCATCCTTTTAATAACTGAGAGGTTAGACAGATATTAAAGACAGATATTAAAGAGAGATATTAAGAAAAGATATGCAAAACAGATGATTGTTAGTTTTTGTTTTGTTTGTTGTTGTAGGTGACATTATGTGTATATAATTCTCTCCATTCAGTTTTGTTATGAGATGATTCTCGTTCTTTTCGTTCGTGAAGGTACCCTTCTAATGTTGGAGTTTTCCTTCTAGAATCCTTGTAGGGCTAAATTAATGTAAATATTCTGTTTAAATTTCTTTTTGTCGTGAAATATCTTAGTTTCTCTATCTATAGTGATTGAGAATTTTTCTGAGTATAGTAGCCTGGGCTGGCATTTTTGTTCTCTTAGTGTTTACATGATCTCTCCAAGATCTTCTGGCTTTTAGATTCTCTGGTGAGAAGTTTGGTGTAATTCTGATAAGTCTGTGTTATACTTTACTTGGCCTTTTCCACTTACAACTTTTAATATTATTTCTTTGTTCTGTACATTTAGTGATGAGAGGATTTTCTTTCTTTCTTTTTTTTTTTTTTTTTT
>NC_034593.1:138138209-138161770 GCF_900095145.1 Mus pahari
TACTTCATTCCTCCTTAGAATAAGGAACAAAATACCCATGAAAGGATATAGGTACAGAGACAAAATTTAGAGCTAAGATGAAAGGATAGACTATCCAGAGACTACCCCATCAGGGGATCCATCCCATCATCAGCCACCAAACCCAGATACTATTGCACATGCCAGCAAGATTCTGCTGAAGGGACCCTGACATAGCAGCTTCTTGTACATTTATAACCATCTTTTTCATTAGGTTAGGGACATTTTTTTCCATGACTTTGTTGAAGAAATTTCCTGTCCCTTGCATTGGGAATCTTCTTTCTCTTCTATTCCCATTATTCTTAGGTTTGGTCTTTTCATTGTGTCCTGAATTTTTGCTGGATATTTTGGGTTAGGAGTTTTTTGCACTTTGTACTTTCTTTGACTATTGTTTCAATATTTTCTATGGCATTTTCTATGCCTGAGATTCACTCTTCTATCTTTTGTATTCTTCTCTCCTGGGTTGCCTCCCTTTGTGATTTCTTTATTGTTTCTATTCCATTTTTAATTCCTGGATGGTTTTGTTCAATTTGTTCACCTGTTTGATTGTGTTTTCATGTATTCCTTTAAGAGATTTGTGTGTTTGCTCTTTAAGGGTTTCTACCTGTTTATCTGTGTTCTCCTGTATTTCTTCAAGAGAATTATTTATGTCCTCCTTATGATCCCTTATCATCCTCATGAGATGGAATTTTGGGTAGGAGTCTTTCTTTTCAGGTGTGTTAGGGTATCCAGGCCTTGCTGTGGTGGGACACCTGGGTTCTGATGGTGCCAAGTTACATTGATTTCTGTTGCATAAATTCTTAGGCTTGCCTCTCGCCATCTGGTTGTCTCAGGTTTTACTTGGCCTTGCTGTCTCTGACTGCACCCTGTCCCCTCTATGAACTTGTTTGTGAAGGAGCTCCTAGGAGTCAAGTGGTCTTTGGGTGTGGGTGGGGGTCTGGAGAACCAGCTCTACTCTGGGCAGAGTTGTGAGCAAAAAGGAAGATGTCAAGTTTATTATTTTTGTATTTTACTCTTAATTAACTATGTGTGTACATTTATGTACTCATGGACTTCCTTATGCATGTGTGGGCATGTGTACACCTGTATAAGCATCTGTGTTGAGTCTGAGATTTATTTTAAATATAGTCTTTATAATTTCTCCTTACATTTCAAGACAGAGTCTCTCTATAAATCTGGAACTCCCCAATTTAGCTACAGAAGCAGGGCAATAACTCCTTGATTCCTTTTGTCTCTCCTTGCCCCCTCAAAATACACACACACACACACACACACACACACACACACACACACCATCTTGATGATGATGTTATGGTCCTGGTGGCATACCCTGGGTCAACACTAGTTTCTAGAGATATAAAACTAAGATCTCATAGTTATATCACAAGCACAGGAGACATCTTCCTAGCCATTTAAATATGTAAAATATGTGATGAAAATTGCCATTAATTTATTGTACATTTCTATGACTTTAACTCTACAAAGAGGTGTTGACAGGATTAAGTGGGCAGTTTTAGAAAGTGTCTGCAAATGCCAGTCTGAGGTGATGTAAACTCGCACTGTGTACAGAGGAAGAATATGGTTTGTGTCCCTGCAGTCTCTTTTGATGTGGCATGGAGGAGATCATGGAGCACAAGTCCACCATGGCTGACTGAAACTGGAGCAGCAATGTGAGCTTGATGCTGTAGATAGTTTACTATAGTTAAGCTGCTAAAAGTTACTTTGGTATTACTTGAAGTTATTAACATTTTAAATTCTTTTAAAAATTGCCTTATGGTTTATATGTAGTCCCCTCTGTTCTGTTGTAAAGGTTGCTTTTGTCTAGCAAAACAGCTATCTCCAGCCTCATTTTCTTTTAATATAAGACAGATGGATAGAATCTCTACAACAAACTGAATAGGCCATTGAGGTAGCAAATATTCTATACCTGCTGTTTTGAGAATGGTAGTTTCCATCATGCTGACACAGAAACATGGTTCACACACTTTCTCAAAATCACACATAACCCCTATAATTGGTAAAATGGCTTAGAGGAACCTGAAAGTTGCTCATTTGTGTGTCAGATTTCAGCTAGCCACATTTGTTGATATAAACAAAGAAAAATTTCCTAAATTTAGCACCTATCCCACTGAGACGTGGAGGGTAATTTTTGATAATGGATATGCTTGGCTAGAGCGTCCAGAAATCTAAGACATGAACAAATAGTTAAACAAATGTTAAAAAAAAATCTTAGCAGACATGAAAGGGAATTTTCTTTTGATAATATTTTTGCTTATGTTGTCCACTTGAACCAACACAGGCATACATAATGATTCTCTAGCTTCAGTTATATTGTAAATGAGGTAAATAGCTGAAATTCTTAGTAACAATATTATTTGTGCAAATAGTTAATGTAAATTTTATATTTCATATCATAGTTTCAATCCCAGGGTCTGGATCTCCTAAGTGGCTGTGATTAACCAGTAGTCTAACTTGTGCCTTCTGGAAGGTCCCTCTCCCTCTCAAGGCAATGATTTTTCATCATTTAGTTGGATTGCATCCAGTATATTTGGCAAAGATTCCATCAGAGCATGCCATAGCCTATATCCTTCCTTGATAATGTGCTAATCACATCACGAGTTTCAGAGCTGGCTACTGTGCTAAGAATACTGTTTAAAATTTGCAATGGATGTTTTATTTTTATAAAAGATGCCCCAACCTATAACATTAAGAAAACTCCCTATAGAGACATGCAAGTCTTTATGATTTTTAATTAAATAATTTTAATTGAAAAAATGTATAGAATATATTTCAATCATATCCCTCAATTCCCTCAATTCCATCAAGATACTCCAACCCAAATTATTTGTCCTTCTACATGTCAATCTCAAAGACAAAAAAACTAATTGAGATACCAAAGCAAACTAAAAATAGAACCATGCTGAAAAATATACCAAAATAAAATAGTACATACACTTCTATCACCTCAACCTCCACCAAAAACTCCACCACCATCTCCACCTTTACCACCACCACCACCTCCACCTTCACCACCACCACTAAGCATAAAATCTGTTTTGTGTTGGCCAAATGGAGTTTGCCCTTCAGTATACCTAGTGACATTCCATAGAAGAACACTGTTTTCCCCTTTTCCAACAAGTATCAGTTGCAAACATCCTCTTGATTAAGTATCTTAGATAATTTATATGTATTCACCTGTGTCTCTGTGTGTGCACCAGTAATTGTCCAAGTTACAAGGGAAAGTATATATTTTAAGAATGCTAATATAAGAGTCACCATGACTATAGCAACTCTTATAAAGAGTTGTGACTTGCTTACCGCTATAGAGGTTTAGACCATTGTCAGCATGGTAGGAAGCATGGCAGCACCCAGGCAAACCTGTTACTAGAGAAGGATCTGAGGGTTCTGCATCCCAATCTGCAGATAGCAGAAATAGAGAAACATGGAGCCTGGCTTGGGTTCTTGAAACTTCAAAGCCCAACCCTTAATGACATACTTACTCCAATTCCAACAAAGCTATACCTCCTAAAATTTTTAAATAATGTCACTCCCTTATCCATGTACCTATTAAATCCTGTCTCAGAAAGCAAGACAGGTGGCTCTGAGAATGAGATCTGAGGCTGACACGCATGCACATAGAGTTGAATGCATCCAAAAACCTATGTGGAGACAATGTATAGGCTTGGCTTCCCCATCTAATTTCGAGTTATTGGCCTGCTATTTTAACCTGCAAATCCTGTATGGTGATGATAAGTGGAGAACTTACGTGCTAGAGAGCATAGTGAAAACAGACCCTTGGGGATACAGCTTCAGTGAGACAACTCACCTAATTGGAAACAACAAAGACTACTTAAACTCTTAGGGGCTGCGTAGGGGCTTTGGGGTGAGTATATATCATTGGCAGTGGTTAGGGGTGGGCAGGGCTCTTGGGTTGCCTCATTATCATAAAGAAGAATTCCACATGCTGCTGGAGATCTTCTGAGAGGGGCAAAGGCAAGATGGAGAGCTACATGCTCTGGAGATGCAGGCTAGGGCAGGAAGCGGAGCCTTCCTACTCCTGGCGATCTCAGGACAAGATTTCTGGGTTTTGGACAAGCATGGCTAATTTAGTGTAATGTCATTAAATTTCAGTCATAATGCTTCATATAACAAAATCTATTTCTATTTAAAATCTTGACAGCAATGTGTTAAGAGTAAATACCACTTTTAAACAATCCATTCATCCTTAGTGTGTATTTTGCCTCTTTAAATATCTTGATTATTGTAATTAAGCTGTAGTAATCATGGACACAGTAATGGTTCCTTAAGTTTCTGATTCTGGTTCTTAGAGACGAGAATTCCAAAGTGTAATGCCTCCATCACTGCATGTCAGTTCTATATGTTTTATTTTGCATGTGGCCTCTGTACTGTTTCCAATAATGAATATACTATATAGTCACAATTTTTGTTCATATGGCAAATGGCCTTGGGCTTTGCATACATATGGAACAGGAGAGGGTTTAGAAGTATTGAGTATCAGAGAGGCATGGTCTGCTTTGCATTTAGGAAGAGGATTTTAGTTTAGGCACTAGGAAGAAACTTTAGAAGGGCAGGATATGAAAGCAAGAGTCCTCGCCTATAATATTTCAATCTATAAGGCTTCATATTGTAGCTAATGTGAGAATAACGGGGGGGGGCATTTGTGTTCAAAGACAAGTTATTTTAGATATTCTTCCACAATGCAGGGATTATCCACTAACTGTGTACTATAGCCAAGCAATTTATCATAGTTGTTTAATCAAGATGTAGATTTATAACTATAATTTAAAGAACAGGAAGCCATGTCAGAACTCAGAACCTTGCCTAACTTGATTTCAGTGACCATGATTTCAGTCAAACCACACAGTCTCATGAGGTCATCAATATTCATCAGCTCATATTCCTCCAACTTCCCAAATATACTTAGTCCCTTCTTAATTATTAACAACTCATCCAAGAAAATGATGAAAATAAGATCCTTGAAGAAGTATAACACAAAGTGACTGGGTGAAGGATGCATGGCAGACACTTTGCTAATGCAAAACAGATAAATTGCACACCAAATTTGTTTCATTTCCATTTCTCCAAAATTGGAAAATGACTTCTATAAGAAGATTCATTATAGTAAATATCCATTATAACAAAACAATTTTATGGTCTTTAAAAGGTGATGGCAACTTGCACATAATGCTTAAAACGCTCCAATTTAAAGGTTCTCTGTCCCTGGGTCACTAAAAGCTTTCTAAGTGGAACCATGATGATTTCAGCTAAACAGCCTATCCTCAGCCTTATACCTCACATGCAGAAAGATGAGGGAACAAGGTTCAGTGAGGTGTGAATATGTTATGTTTGAATGTGCACTGTCCGCAAAGGTTCATATATGCATTTGCTCCTTAGCTGGTGGTACTATTTGGGCAAGAATGGAAATTTAAGGAGGAAGTAGGTCAGTGTGGACAGGTCTTTGAAGCATCTTGATGCTGTTCACTTCCTATTCTTCTCTGTGTTTACTTCCTGTCAACCATTAAGTGATAAATACCCCTTGAGCAGATACATGGACTGCCCTAATGTTCTTCCCAAGACCCTGAAGCCCAGTGAACATGGACTGAATGACCTTAAATTGTTGAGTGACTTCTCTGAGTAACATTTATAGATGAATACTGGAAAAATTCTAGCCAAGTATAACTGAATGATCCACTTAATTTATTGGGATTACATTCAGGACTGTGTCTCAATGATTACTTTTGAATACTTGATGACTGAAAGGTAACTCTGTTACTGAGAAAGAAAAACTTGCATGCTATGCATCCTAGATAGCTTGGCCAATCAAAATGTCACCTTTGTCCAGCAACAGCTGACTGTTTTTATAGAGATGAAAATGGACTTATTTTCAGGAGCTTTTTGAATCTTATAAGTTAATTTTATTTCCTAAGCCTAGTTAACATTTTAAAGCTTTCTTAGTCTTCTGTACCTCCCTCCTATTTTCAGATGGGAAAGTTTAAACTCACAGAGAATAGTTCAACTACAGAAATTATGAATAATGTAAGTAAAACCTCCCCTAATTTGCTTTCCAAGGACCCTGCTAATAGAAACCGCAAATTAACAATACAAGAGTTAACGAATAGAAGATAATAATCATTCAGATTGCTTTGATCTGAAGACTGTGCCAAGTGATGCTCCAGAGTTTATAGAAAAACCATTACAGGTTGTTGTATGTTTATAGTTCAGGAGTGGTTGGTGAGATGGTCAACCGTTCTATGCTTTAGTCCAGCATGTTATAATATTCATTATATGTAGTTGTGAAATGAAATACTATTTTCAGCTCACTTGAAGAATGTCTATGTGAATTACTGACTAGAAATATTTCTCTTTGGTCTACCACACAATGTTGTTCCCTATCAAACAGGAACCAGAAGCACTATTGAAGATAATAGCACCCCACAGTTATGCTTTTGGGAATAACATAGTAATTCAGTCTGGTTCTTGATCTAAGTACTTCTGTATGTGAGAGTACATTGAAGTTGACTAGAGTGGGCAGCAGTTGCATTAAGCAAGAATTCAACAGCCTCTACACTGTGGGCCCAATGGTTTTCCTTCACTTATGCTGTGCAGCAGGACTGTTCCCTTCACAATGCCAAAACACCAAGATACAGCATGTATTACAATATGCCCATACATGCCTGTAAAGATTTACAGATAAAATTTAAAATTGTGTGTAAAATAACCAAGTGAACTCCTAGCCTCTGTTTTCATTTTCTCTTAGATTAAATCCACTGTGAGAAAAACATGTGTATCTTAATCTCAGAAACACGTTCTAACTACATATTCACCATATGTTAATGTGCTCAAGTTATTAAGTGAAAATTTAATAATTATATGAAAGTCTTGGCAAAGGTGGCAAAAAAAAAACTAAAATGAAACTGTAACTATTCTTTCAAAGCTTGAAAAACTTGCAAATTCATCTTCCATAACTTAACAGACAATTATATGCTGCTTAGATTGAATGAAAATACAACTTTCATACTTGTACATGAGTCTTTTCCAGTAAACATCTATAGGTTTGACAAAGTTGTAGAAAAGTAATATACATGCTCGAATGTATCCATTATGTTTCCCTAACCAATTACACTTAATTTTTTTGTCTGGACAATGATAATAATGTTTATAAAATTTTGGCAGATATTATAAGTATAATTTACTTACGAAATTAACACATGGACATAATATAAAGCAGAAAAGCAGGTGTGTCATTAAAGACAAAATATGTAATGAAACAATTTTTGAGTGAAGAAAGTTTTTCAAGCAATCCAACCAATATGCTCATTTTTCAGTCAAAAAGCAGAACATTGGGCTAGGGAGATTGATTTCTGGGTCAAAGTGCTTACTACGAAATCCTACCAGCCTGAATTAGGCTTCCAAAAACCAAGTAAAAGCCAAGCTCATCTGTCTAAGTGTCTGCAACCCCAGCAATGAAAACAAAGCTGAGGCAGGAGAATATCCAGAAACCTGTGGACCAGTCATCCTCACTTACACAGCAGTAAAGACCCTATCTTAAACAGTGTGGGAAGGAGAGACCATAGGTTTTCCTCTGTTCTCTACATATGTACTGTAGGTTATGCATGCCTGTACTCACGAAGGTCTCCCACACAAGTATACGTTCTTCTGTCCTTGTCTCTATATCTCGTTCACTTTCTCTGGCTCTGGCTCTCTGGCTCTGTCACTCTATCTCGGTCTCTCTGTCTGTCTCTGTGTCTCTGTGTCTCTGTCTCTGTCTCTGTCTCTGTCTCTCTCTCTCTGTCTCTCTCTCTCTCTCTCTCTCTCTCACACACACACACACACACACACACACACACACACAAACACTACAAACCTCATTCAAATGGTTTCACAAACCAGCTCTTGGTGCTTAACTACCA
The DNA here is from genome assembly GCF_900095145.1 of Mus pahari. NCBI lineage: Eukaryota > Metazoa > Chordata > Mammalia > Rodentia > Muridae > Mus > Mus pahari. The sequence continues at coordinate 138,146,159 of NC_034593.1, forward strand.
CATATTTCTTACTTTTCTTTTCTTTTTTTTCTTTTCTTTTCTTTTCTTTTCTTTTCTTGTCTTGTCTTGTCTTGTCTTGTCTTGTCTTGTCTTGTCTTGTCTTGTCTTTTCTTTTCTTTTCTTTCCAGATTATTTTTAAATTTATTTTACTTATTGTTTAAACATGAGCATATGGTGTTTATATGTGTGGGGGTGAGGGTATGTGCATCTCAACGCAGTCATATGAGTATGTTAAGTGTGTGTGTGTTGGTGTAGATGTCAGACACTATATATTTCCTGGAGCAACAGTAACTAGCAGTTGAGGGTCACTTGGGGCACTACTGAGAACCATTCCTGAGTCCTCTACTAGAACGGTAAAAGCACTTCACCCTTTGACCATCTCTCCAGTCCTCAAATAAAGGTTGCTTTGCTTGTTATTTTGTGTTTCATAGTTATCTCTTCAAGAAAACATTATATTTTAACTCCTTTTCTTATGTTTTTCTCCTTAAATAATTCATTTTCTCTTCATAGAGTTTTAAAAGAACACAAATGTGCAATTATATTGACCAGTTTTAGGTGGTTTGAGATTATAGTGTTCCAAACATCATGAATGACTGATGCTTCATAATACCTATATGGTATTAAATATCATAATATGTAATTTCTATAGAACTCTGTGTATGTGTGATTGAAACATGAAAGCAGATGCTAAACTCTCCAGGAGTATTGGTTTGGTTAGCTTCTGATGATCCACTTCCAGAACCATATTTTCCTCTTTTTCTATGCAATCTTCAATGGAGAAATTATTCACTCTGCATAACTTGTTTCCTCTTGATATCCTACACAGAATGTACATATTGGGAGTGCACTGGGGAAGTCTATACTGACCATCTATTTCAGTTGGCCTTGCTTGGATGTTGCTGCAATAACTTTGAAAGAAATTGGTAAAGAATGTGGTATGCATGTTGGGGACCAGCTGTGGTTCTGAGTCCTCAGACGATCTGCTGTACATCAGGCTGGAAGGATGACGCACAGTCTGGAACAGGTGGGATGTATAGAATCCTGGTCCAGCTGGGAGTGAGTGATGGCGGGAGGGGCAAGAAAATGGCCTTCTCTTAGGAGGCCTTCTCCAAGGGTTTTAGTGCTACAGAGTGTTAGATGATACTCAATGAAACAGCTCTCTCAGATGATCACTGGGAGAACAGCTGGTGCGCACACACTTTATTTGGGGTGATCAAGAGCTATATATGAGCCTGGAGAGTGGGAAGACGTTTTCAGAATGAATGTAAAATCAGTGGCTGGAGTTTAAAGTTCTTTGAATGCCTCATTTGTATGGAGAAGCACACTAGGAATCCCAGGTACTTGCTTGGCTTTCAGGAAAGAGGAAGCTGAACTTATAAGTTTGCCAACCACTATGTGACATTACTCAGGTAGAAGACTGAGGATCAGGATCCCTAGATCAGGCAGAGAAGAAGCCCCAACAAGAAAAGGGAGTCTTTCACTCTGTGCTGAGCTCAGAGGAGCTAACTAGAAACGGTAGACTGTGACCTTAAGTAGCGAGATACAACAAAAGAAAGCAGTTGATTTTATAAATCAAGATCGATATATAAATATATCACCACAATTCTCAAGGAGAGGGATTTTTTTTTTCTTGGATGGATAGAGTATTTTGGGTTGAACAATAGGAAAATCATGCTATAGGAACCTAGTGCAGAGGAGACAGGGATAAAATCACAAGGCCTGTGATGTATAGTATGACACTTGTCCAACAAATAATTCTTGGTTAATATGTGAGAACTGCAGAAGCTAGAATTTATCACCATTTTACACTTGAAACAATCCTGCAGTACTCTATAACTCTATAATGAACATTATGTACTGCCAGAACAAAAATTGACATCAGGACGTTTAGGATATTCCTCAAGAAGCCACTACCCTAACCTGACCTGTTCTTTAACTGAAATATGAGTGTGTGTGCACACAGTTTGAATATTATTTCAGTCCAAATTACCCCATTATTAACGAAACAACAGTTTTTCTGCTCTCCTTGAAAGTGGGCTTAGATTTCAGATGCAAGCTTTCTGGGTGCCTTTCCGGGTATGGCTGACAAGCATGAACCCAAACATTATCCAGAGTCTCCAACACAATGTACGGTTATGTGTCCTTTCACCAGTCGGCCGGGCAATAAAATTGGGGAACTGCTAAAGTGTGTAAGTCTTTAAACAATCACTCTTCAAGAAAGGTTTGTCTTACGCAACTGAACTCAGAGAGAGATAATTTGGTTTTCCTCCTCCTTTAATCAAAGAGAACTGAGAAGGAAATCAGCATGTGAGGCTCTGTGACTGCCCTCAGCTCCATATTTGCCAGTCTCCTGGTGTCCCAGAGCAGTCAAAATTAGAGTTAATGATGAGTTGGGATGCTCTCCAGCCAGCAACACTGATGTCTACTAAAATTTATTGCTCCCTAAGAGTTTATGACAAGGATCTGGTGAAGCTATCATCAAATCCAATTAAAAATCTTATTTCTTCCATGCTGGGAAAAAAATCAGCAGCTACACCCTTTGTTCAACTGTTGCTAGACCACATAGTTCTACAGAAAGTATATCTGACACGGTCTAGTCTTAGAACATGCTTGCAAGCAAAAATCTTCAATCCTCATGATGAGACAATGCTTATTTATAGATAAATTTGTCTCCTCTTAACAAATAAGATGACAAGAAGTGAAAATGAAGAAAAATAGCCTATTTCTGTTCATGTAAACAATCAGGACATTTTCTATATTAGAAAGAAAACCAGAATGCCACATAAAGTGGGTCAAGAAGGACTAAAGCTGCACAAATTTCAGGTCTGTCATAATTTACAGGACTGTTTCTGATTTCAAAAGTTGCTTTTGAAAAAGGGTCAAAGCAGAATACGACGTGATAATGTAATTAAAGACATTTTTGTATCTCAGCACTTATTTCGCTTTTCCCCTTGGAATGAACTGTGTAGGCAATTAGTTTCAATTAGGCTACGTGGGGATATTATTTGTATAACAAAAATAAGTTTCTCTTTGTAATTAAATTTAATGATGTTTCACTGGAGAGAGACTGAACACATTTCTAAAACTTACGGTGCTTTGGTCAACTCTGTATTCTGAAATAAACTGATAGAACAAATCGAATTGTTGTTTTCTTGACTGGAGTGATCTTTTGAACATGCTAAGTAGATGCTTCTAGATGCTGAGGAATTAAAGGAAGTCATTATTCTCCCCGGATCCTGTAAGTTGCTTATGTCTGTGATGCTAAAATCATGCTCAAGAACCTTTCATTGCTCCAGCCGCCCACACATTCCTATAGTCTAAATCTTGTTCATGAAATAATGACTCACCAAGAGGAGCCTATGTATAGTATACAAACACGGATGCTTTCAAATTCATTCAAAAATTTATTATAAATTATGTGGATAGTATAATATTTAAAAGTTTTAGAAACTGGCATGTATGGATTTCATTATTAGAAGACATACTGAAAGTAATTGGTATTTCTATGGCATATGAAATCCTGATTTGATTCACTTTTTCTATATCAAGTTCTAAGAAGTCGTTGGAGCTGTTTTTCTTGTATCAAATCTATTGATTTTAGAATAAGTTACTAGATAAATTTGCAGAAACAAGAGACTTTGGTGAATACTTTAATATTCCCATCTTCTCTTATTTTCACTAGGTCACATTTTGCAGTTTAATCACTAATCATTTTTTTGCTAATATTGTCTATGTAATCTATTAATTTAAAGGAATAATATACAACAGGACTGTTTCAAAATCAAGTGGATTAACGCAATTAATTAACAGTTAGTAAGTATTATAATAATGAACAGGTAACATTTTATATTAATAAAAGTAATGAGTCAGCATATTCATTTTTTTAAGGAAATTGGGGGTGGAATTCAGAAATACAAATGTCAAATGATTATATTTGCATCTTTATAGCTTTCTATGAACATCTGTACCTCCAGATTATCACTCCACCGAGAAGAACCCATGTGACCAAGATTCTTGCTTTCTGCTATGCTCTTTTGATACCAGTCCTAGGCTTGAAATGCACTGGATACCTTGAAAGGATCTCTTCAATCTGAACCAAGAACTAAAAATGGATGAACTTTTCACAGCTTTGTCCAGTCTTTGCAATGTCTGGTAGTTTTCATCACATGTATGTTTTGCTTATATAAATATTTTGTTTACTTTCCTCTTTGATACTTAGCTCTCATCTTAAGGGAATAAGAAATAGTTTACTCTGGAGGCACAGGCATAGATTACTTCCAAATTCCATTTTCTGACATGAGAGTGGTTTCATTATATTTTCATAGTTTTACAGAACACAGAAAGTCATAAATCAAGGTAAATTTAAACTCTGCTCATGAGTACAGCAGAGAGGCAGGCACATCAATATGAACGAAATTTTTCTAAAGGCCCAAGATGTTAGCAAGCCTTTTTGTTAGTAGAATCTGGTGATCTGCTAAGTTAATGGATCCTAAAATGGTTTTAATATTAGTCATAAGATGTTAATTCAGACACAAAGATGAACAAAGAATAGTTTTTCCAGGGGCCTAGAACTATCCCCAAAAAAGGCAATTAGTCTTTGGACATGCAATCGTTGAATCTCTCAAGAGGCCTGAACTTCTAATCAGTTACAATTAGTCTGTGAAGATACAGTATCTATTTAGAAGTTTTCATTCACACTGCATAGAACTTCTAGATACACTGATCTATGAATGCATGATTGTTGACAAAGCAAACAAACAAATGAGAATAGTTTTAATAGAAGGATTAATTTTGTGCATTGCAGATTGACTGTACCAGTTTTTTTTTCAGTATTTGTAGTCCTTTTTATTTTATTTATTTATTTATTTGTTTGTTTGTTTGTTTATTTTTGTAATTTGGTACAGATCTATCCAAATGAAGATGATCTCTCTGGCCAGAATTCTGGTCACATTACTTCGATTACTTCTTTTTTTTCCCAAGCATTTTGCTTTTCATTTCACACCATTAATCAATCAACACATTTCATTTAGTGACTGAAAGTTAAAAAACATATCAAAATTGTATCAAGTAGCAAGTTCTTTTCTCTGACTCACCATACTTTTCCCCATTTTTTTTGACACACATCTTAACTAAACATTTCAAGTGGAAATGTTACCCATGTATCATCTTGACTAATCATTTCCAGTGGGAATGCTGCCAGTGTAGTAAAATCTATTGTACAAATACTAGGGAGTTGCTCTCTCCAAAGTCAGGAGTGTTTTTGTGAGCCTCTGTCTTCATTTTTCTTGGTGTTTCTTTCCTCTCAACAAATAAGGTGAAAGTGTTTGTTGGTATGCCAGATTGTAAACAGGCATGAAGAAATAAAATTATTAACTGTATTTGAATAAAATATTGCTACTTATGTTTTTACAACCTCTGCAATTAAGGTCCCCAAAAGACATTCCATATGCATATGCCTTTGAATTCAGCCTTTTCTGAACACAGTCACAGAACGTGTCCTTTGATGGGAGTGTCCATGAAGGTCACACAAAGAAAAGATGGCAGTCCCAAAGAAAGAAAGCAAATGAAAAGGAAGAAAAAATAAATAGTACAGTAACCTTTTTTAGTACAGTAACTTAGGAAAGAATTCATATTCCAAAAAATGTGTATATCTTCCAAAATATCAGTTAAGAGTCAGTTTTTTTGTGTAGCAGTTTATATTTGGAAAACTGAAGACAGAGGGTCACAAAATGCTCCTGACTTTGGAGAGAGCAATTTCTTGGTTTATATTTTTATGACATAGAATGCTGTTGAGTAAAAGATTATTTTGATCAAGTTTCTCTAAAACAAGTAAGCCTACAAAATGTTCAGACCTTTCCAAGATAGCATCCAAATTTTTAGAATAATATAGAGCAGTATTCACAATCTACTATGATAATCTGAATGTGTTACTACAAATTCATGTATAAGAATTCAATATTTATTAGAATAATTACAATGAGGAATCATAGTTCCTAGAATTCTTCAGAATATTAAAATTACAATATTACATTATTGATTATGATCAGATAATAAACAGTTTAGTAAAATATCAGAGTAAGTTCTTATGGACTTCATTACCCATGAAAAAAACTAAAGGAGAAAAGCATGAAAAAGTTAACATTTTATGTTAAGGAGTTTCATTTATTGAAATATTCATTTAATATACATTTTGTTTTATTTAATATTGATATACTTAACAGATGATGTATTTGATCAAAACTGCGAGCTTAAATGCAGAGTCCTAATTAGCAGGCAGTGGACATAAAGAGGTGAATGATGTGTCTTATTTAATAGACTGAACTACATCTGGTTCTAAAATTGATTAGTCTTTTTATTGAGAGATTAATCCATTTCAAAAGGTGATGCATCTTTAATACGAGTTAAATCAAATCTATACTTTCTCCCCCTTAGTCTGCAAAGGTAAGGAGAGGAACAAGTTTGCCCTCAAGTGGACTTCAAAGGCAGATCGGAGATTCAACGAGCAGAAAAACCAAAACAAAGCAGTATCATGAGTTCCTGTGTTCAGATCATTATAGCGAAGGATAAACACCATGCCCTGTTTCTTCTGGAACATAGTTTCTTTTCTGGGGATCTTATGTGTTTTTGTTTTGTTTTGTTGTGTTTTTTTCTTGATGAACCACTTTTGTCCTGTCAAAGAGGTTCATTCACCAGTTCATTTTTATGCAGCAGTTTCTGTGACTAATTAAAATTTCACATATTTAAAAATGCCTATGGTTTCCTATCCAATAAATAGTCACACCATAAAGGAAGAATAGGAAAACCTCAAAAAAAATCTGTAATGGCTTATTTTGATGATTTGATTTTGTTTTCTGTTGTGTTTTACTGGAGCAAGTGAGAGAACATAGAAGACACACAGAAAGACCAAGAAAGACAGAGACGGAAAGACAGACAGAGAAAGAAACAGGCTGAAACCAAGGGAGCCGGAGAGACAGACAGTGCATGGATATACAGTTAGGTGATGGGAGGATCTGGGGAGAATAGAGGAAGAGGAAAGTATATGAACAAAATATATTTTAACATGAAATATATCCTCTTAAAAACAAGCATCATGGCTAAATAAGTGGTCCCAGTCTTTTAATACTTCCTAGAAAAAGCAATAAACATGCTGTAAGTAATTTAATAAGTGGTAACATCTGGTCCACAAAATGGGGCTAACACATACATGGGAATCTTGGGAACAACTGTCTCTACTAACCACTCCCCCTTCACAACCTTAGCCTATCTCAAGTCAACACCACAGTGCTCAGAGTGGCCTCTCCAGGCATAATGATTTCTAAGAGGGAAGATGAACTGAAGCCAAGCTCTTGGATTCCCTGGCATCTGGAGATATCCACAGAACACTCATCCCAAACTCATCACAGGACTGTAATTAGAGATGGTGCACCAGCATTATCTGAGGCCAGGGAGAAGAAACCAAGAGAACAGAATTTCAGTGGCCTGTGGGTAGATCTTGGGGAAGACTTTAAATTGTAGTGTTGGTACAGACTCACCTGTTCTAACATACTCACAGTGCTGAACTGTGCATTCCCAAGAAGGAAGGAAACTTCAACCTTGAATTCTCAGACAGCTCATCTCTAGGACTCATATCACAATGTCCAACTCTAGAGTCAAAGAGTAAACCTATGTTCTCAGTCAATTTTCTGAATCTGACATGAGTTAGCCTTGCTGCAAAACCTAGCCAGTTGTCTACTTAATATCACTCACTAAGTATAGAAGGAAACTATGCCTACTCAGAATCATGACTAGCTATCATAAACAAACAAACAAACAAAAACAACAAACACAAACAAAACAGGCTGAAGTGAATACTGGAACTCTGGCCCATCATGACCATGTACAAATGCTTGTAAAGACAGTTGCTTTTCTAACCTAGAGTCATCAATACAATGTCAGCGTTATAAAGATGTAAGAAACAATGATATTCCCAGAAGAAATAAAGAAAGGTAAATCAACTATTTTCAAAAAGTACATAGTATAATGACAAAACCTTAAGACTATTCCATGTGAAGCTCAGTGAATGGAAATAACATATAGGTAGCCAGATCTGGGAGCTCATACCTGTAATCCCAGCATAGAGGAGGCTGATGCAAGATCGTGGTTATAGGACAGTCTGAGCTTCCTATCAAGAATCTATCTGAAAGCAAATCTAGAGTTAAAAACCAAGACACAGACAGTTAAACTATGACAGTACTGAAAACAGAAATACCAGATGAGCAGAAGGCAATGGCCAATCTTAGGTCAGCTTAAGCCTCAGAGAGCTGGTCAATTTGGCTAATGAGTCAATACACATAAATAAGTGGCACAAAGTTGTTAAGAGCATCAAAAAGCAAAAAGAAGAAGAGGGCCAAAAAATGATGGAAAAAACTCAAGAGATTTTTATGTATAAGAGAAACTTAGAAAGGGAAAGAAAAGCGATAGAACCAAGAATGTACATATCAAAATAATGAACAAAGCCTTTTAATATATGTGGATGGTGTTGTTCACTCAGAATATCATGTTTTATTTTCAGCACCCGAATCATGAGGCCCACAACCACCCATAGCTCCAATTTTGAAGGATTCAAAATAATATGTACCATTTGATGTCTATTACAGGATAAAATTGGAAAATTATTAAATACAGGAATGTCATACAATTCAGAATGCATGAAAATTAAATTATAATCTTAAAGAACCCATGCATCCATGAGCAAAATGATGGGGAAAATAATCATGTCTTGAGACAATCGGGGAGAGAAGAACAGCATGGAACTCCTCTGGGACAGAAAAAGCATCCTTAGAAGAAAGCATACAGTAGTCAATGCTTAAATCCAGAAAGAACAACAGCACCAGGCTTATCAAAGAAATTGAATTCTTAGGACTGATGGCTTAATGGTTGTCCAAACCCTTATGTAGGAATCTCAGTGATCCTGTTAAATTAACCCCTGCAGTGAGGCCGCCAAGGTCAAACTAGGAAATAATCAAATAACTAATTCTGAGATCAGTAAAAGGACAGAAGCAAATTATGGACAGAGGCATCCCCACTCTACTATAGCACATTGTTCAGCAAGGATATTAAATGCCAGAAGAAACTGGACAAGGGGACCCCAACTGCTTGTGGACGTTGTACATCGTGGTGCGCACTAGGCTCCGCACCACGATGTACAACGTCCACAAGCAGATTTTCTGTGATGTGCTTAAAGAGACTGTGATGATAGGTGACAGCACCTGAATCATGAGGTCCACAACCACCCATAGCTCCAATTTTGAAGGATTCAAAATAATATGTACCATTTGATGTCTATTACAGGATAAAATTGGAAAATTATTAAATACAGGAATGTCATACAATTCAGAATGCATGAAAATTAAATTATAATCTTAAAGAACCCATGCATCCATGAGCAAAATGATGGGGAAAATAATCATGTCTTGAGACAATTGGGGAGAGAAGAACAGCATGGAACTCCTCTGGGACAGAAAAAGCATCCTTAGAAGAAAGCATACAGTAGTCAATGCCTAAATCCAGAAAGAACAACAGCACCAGGCTTATCAAAGGAACTGGATAATGTTATCTGAGCAGATAGGATTGAAATAAACTCTACAAATGTAAAAATAAATAAATGATAAGTGAAGGTATGCGATAGTTTTTGAAAGATAATATAAAACTTTTAACTTAATGAAGAAAACAGGCAGACTAAAGTAAAACAATCTCCAGGACATCATAGGAACATCAACAGAAATTATGGTCAATACAGTGTATAAGAAACATATGGACAAATGGACATGTTAAAGTCACAATGTGTGAAATATGGGAAACTGAACATCATATTTAATCAAAAGTAAAATTCACCAATCACAGAAATCACCCAGACATGAGTGCTTCACATGTGAGTTCCAATGCACATTGAGCAAACTGGCTCAAGTAACAACTAAACAAGATGGAACCTATCCATATTGATTTTAGAGGCCAACATTGACCCAGTACCAAAGGTAGACATGACATCTAAGACAAGCAAACCAAGGATGAAGATTCTTCTTGGACATAGTTTTTAAAACTCCTTCATAAAATACTTATCTTAGTCAGGGTTTCTATTCCTGCACAAACATCATGACCAAGAAGCAAGTTGGGGAGGAAAGGGTTTATTCGGTTTACATTTCCATACTGCTGTTGATCACCAAAGGATGCAGGACTGGAACTCAATCAGGTCAGAAAGCAGGAGCTGATGCAGAGGCCATGGAGGGATGTTCTTTACTGGCTTGCCTCCCCTGGCTTGCACAGCTTGCTCTCTTATAGAACCCAAGACTACCAGCCCAGAGATGGCACCACCCACAAGGGGACCTCCCCCCTTGATCACTAATTGAGAAAATGCCTTACAGCTGGATCTCATGGAGGCATTTCCCCAACTGAAGCTCCTTTCTCTGTGATAACTCCAGCTGTGTCAAGTTGACACAAAGCTAACCAGTACAATACTAGAAAGAAGAATTCAACAGCATATGAAAATGACTGCACATTTTGATCAAGTGAGATATACTACTTGCTGAAGTGCAGGTAGTTGGATTTATAGAGTTACTCCAATGTGAACTACTGCAATGTCAGTGTGACAGAGTGTACAAAGATTTTTCTTCTTATATGCAGAAAAGGAATCAACAAAATTTATCATTTCATGACACAATCATCCAGGCATTTATACATGAAATAAATAAATTCCAGTACAACAGTGGATAGATTCGATTACTCCATGGGTATTGTAATTCCCAGTATATAAAACTGAAATTTTTCCTAGGTCAGAAGTTATCTGCCATTTCTTGTCAATCAGTATTGGATTTGGTGTCAGATCAGGAAAAATTAAACTATATGTAACCAAATAGAAATTTGCTGCCAGCTAATATCACGCAAATTATATAAAAATCTCCCAATGTTTTATTGAGGACATAAAGATATAGAATATAAAATAATAGTCAATAACCTGTAGGATTCCTGTACATCAGCAATGAACTATCTAGAAGTGAACAAGCCCATTGTGAACACTTTAGTAAGCAACTGAAAAGTTTTTTAGTAAGTCAAGCTCAGAAACACAAGCATCTTCTTTTTGTATTTGTCAGTTCCAGGTGTTATAGAGATACTGAAAATCACACATGCACCATAATCCAAGTCACACAATGATGGCAGCAAGGTTGTTGAGAGAATAAGCAATTCTACCACTGGACAAGAGAGGTACAAATGGGGAGAGTGGAGTTATATCATGGTTAAAGAACATAATATAGCACCAGGAAAAGAGAACACGTATCAATGAAGTTATATTTACAAAAGGAAGAGAAAATTTAGGAATAAATTTTAACTGGGTGATAAAATGCATGTGTACTGACAACTATGAAAAATGACAGAAAGTGAAGGGACAAGTAACTCTAAAAACAGTCTTCCAGAACAGCTTAGAGATGATATTATTGAAATTAGTATATCAGGAGAAGCTTCTGTGTCCAAGGAAATGCCATTCAAAACACCAACATCACTTGTATGGGAAAAGAACAGGCCATTTTACAATTGATTATAGCACTAGCATCAACCGTAAGAATAAGAAAGGAAATTATGAACATAGTATTATCTTATTTCAAATTATACCACCAAGTGCTCATAACTTAAGCACTGCAGTCCCAGTATTAAAAGCAGACTCATTAGTCTGAGGAATGGATTGGAGAAGACAGTGGTGAATCAAAAAACAGACAGAAAACTGATTATAAATAATACTGGCAACATACATGTATTTGAAGTAAAATGATTTCAATAAGTTATATTGGGAAAACTGAATATAAATGACCTAGTAGGGTGAAATATAGTGTACAGGAGATAAGACACTGGTCTGAGCAATGAATTTTATTTTATGTTTCATTTCAAAGGGGCAGCAGCAAATGAAGAAACAGAATCTCCTAGCTCACTTTCCAGTGCTATGACAAAAACCATAGCCCAGAGCAACTCGAGGAGGAAAGGACTTAATTCATCTGATATGTACAGACCATCATCATGAGGGGAATTCATGGAAGAATCTCAGGGGCAGAATCTAGAGGCAGAAACAGGCTCAGAGACCATGGAGGAATGTAGGTTAATGGATGGTTTTAATGATTCATTCAGCCTACAGGTCAGGATTACCTGCCCAGGTATGATGTCGCTGTTGGGCTGCATCCTCCTACCTCAATTATTAATAAAGAAAATGTACCACAGGACTGCCTAGAGGTAAATCTGACAGACAGAAGCAATTCCTCAATTAACATTTCACATTCCTAGATGTCTCAGATATCTGTGAAGCTGGTAAAAACATTAACAAGTAGAACATGTTTCAAAACTGTTACAAGTAAACTAAAACTCTATGTGGCAGAGAAAACACTGAACCAAAGAAAAAGACAATTCTGGAAACAGGAATAGTTGCTTACATCCATCCATCATCTGTAAAAACTTAAGAGTGAAATACATAAGCCCAAACAACTCTGTTAAAAGAAAATGACTAATTCAATTCACAGATGGCCAGGATATCTCAGTAGAAAGGTCTTTAAGGAAAACCTAGAAATGACCATATAAACTAGAAGCACATTAAAACATCATTCATCATTAGAGAGTACAAGTTACAATCAACAATGTTGTGCCATGGCACACCTACTAAGGTTATTGTTAACATGAGGGCAGATAAAGAATCTTTCTGAAAAGAATTCTGTATGTGTGTGAAAGTGAGCAGCTTATAACAGGTCAGGATTACCTGCCCAGGTATGATGTCGCTGATGGGCTGCATCCTCCTACATCAATTATTAATAAACAAAATGTACCACAGGATTGCCTAGAGGTTAAAAATGACAGACAGAAGCAATTCCTCAATTAACATTCCATCTTCCTAGATGTTTCAGGTTTCTGTGAAGTTGGCAAAAATATTAACAAGTAGAACACCCAAGGTAAAGAAACTTCATTCATACACGAGTAGATAAAGTGTGTTACACAATAGCACAGGATGGAATATTCATCATCCATAAGAAAAAAAGGTTTTTAATTTTTGTGATAGTACTGATGAATATGGGCATTTTTATGTTAAATTATTGTTTTGCATTTGTTCCACTTGTGATGGACTACCCTGGAAAAAGTAATTTAGGATTTTACTTAGCTCACAATTCCTGGTTATGTTTGTCACTGTGTAAAAGTTGAGTCAGCAGGATCTTGAGGCAGTTGGACACCTCATTCACACAGAGTAGATATCAGTGAGTTAGTACATTCATCTGAGTGCTTAATGCTCAACACTTGGTCAGTCCAGCTTTTCCTGCCTAGGGAATGTTACTACCTACAGTAGGTAGGTTTTCCCACTTTAATTAACGTAACTAAGAAGATCACCTATAGAGATGCCCACAGGCCAATTTAATCTAGATAACCCCCACTGAAACTTCCTTCCCAGGGGATTCCAGATTTCATCAAATTAGCAGCCAGTCCTCCTAGATATGTAAGCCAAGCACACAGTTGAAAAGTCAACTGTTCTTCCTAATAGAAGGAATCTATAATAAAATATCTCAGTGGTAGTTTCAGAGGAGGTAGAGGACAAGGAATGACAGCCAAAGGGCACAAAGCTGTAGGAGCAAGTCATAAGCACTGTTTCTATTCCAGGTATGGCGCTCAGTGTGAGGGATACAGGACCTGACTACAAATGGCACGTCTCAAAATTACCGAGAGTAAATTCCAAATGTTCTCACCACAGGAAAATAAGTATTTTTGTTGATGGATCTGCTAATTAGCTCAACTTAATTATTCTACACTGTATTCATAAATCACAACATAACTTTGTGTCACACAAACATACACAACTATAATTTGTCACTTTGCAATAAAGCATAAAAACTTAAAACAAAATAAAATAAAGTATAAGGATATTTTAAAAACTTACTACCATGAACTTCCAAAGAAAGCAAAGTAACATATTAATACCATGAAAATACATTGAAGAGAAAGTTAAGAATGTCTTAAATAGGCTTTAGGATAAAAGAAACATAGAGTGAATTATGGTATGTTCATGAAGTCAGGTCCTGCATCCTTCCCTTGTCATATCTGTTGTAATTCCTCCAAAGAGTACTGTCCAGTATATATGTTTAGCATATCTGTCTCCTTTTATATCTCAGAGCTCCTCTCTAACCCTGAAAATCCCAATCTAATTCTGACAGGTATTTTTCTACCTCTGATCATCTTTCCACATTGTATAAGAAAGTACTTTAGGTACACACTGTCCAGTATCATTTACTGTTATTTTACTCTATGAAAAACCAGCTCAAAACCCTTGATCCCCATTTTGTGAACTTTATATACTGAAATTTCTAAAGGCTTGTTTCATAGAGAAATGCGTTTAGACATAATAAAATTTAATGCTATTTTAGTAACACCCTGGTTAACCAGAGTTGTTCTGGCTAATTGAACCTTTAAATAATTACATTATAAATGAATTATCCCCTCTTAAAGTGATGTCAAAATTATTTTCTATTCAAATGTATTAGTTCATTTACTACTTTAGTACTGAAATATACATTCAAGTAATTGTATCTATCTGATAATTGATAATTTAATAGCTCAGTGAGACCTGGAGAAGGTCTCATTGAATGTAAATTCTCAAAAATATATTGTTTCAAAGAGATAGATATGTGAAGACAACCAGGTTGCCCTACCTTCAGAGGCTCAGTTGGTAGACACCACTATGAAGAATGAATACATGATGGAGAGATAGGAAAAATAGAAAAAAAAAAAAAGAAGCCTAAGGTCATAGAGCTGATTTCTTGCAGCCTGGAGCTTACACATACACAGACCTGACTCTCAAACATGACACCTAAGCCTGTGACAACCCTTGATCTGGGTAACAGAGGCTTGAGATGAGGAAAAGGTTCACTGTTCGGCTTTGACCTCCTCAAATGACCAATGTGTGCGATGCTACCAGAGGCCATGTTACTCTTTGTAGTCCATGATGCTCACCCAGACCATAACACAGCCTAAGGTCCATATGTACATATGTGGTCTGTGCCACTGCCTTGGTAATGTTCTTGGGCTCGTCTGCCTCAGGGTCCTGCTGGTGAGTGGTGTGATTAGCCACCTGAGATCATGCTGGGGCTGTGGTCCATTAAGAGCGATGAGTGGATCCCAGGTCCTGAGACACAGTTAGAACTATGTTGGTATCTGTGGCTCCTGTTACTATAGAAAGCCTGAACTGCTGAATAAATCCATGTTCATGTCCCTTGGCCTGACAGAGATGGCATTACCTCTTGCTCACCACCTAAGGCAATGAGGGTGGTGGTATGGGCATAGGTAAGACGGTCCTGCAAGGTGCTCCACAATTGATTGTTTCTGATAAGAAGAAAGGCTCATCTTCTCATGTGGAGCCGACCATTAGTTTGACCATACTCCAGCAAGTTTCTGGATAACACAAAAGAGAGATTTCAGGGGGTGGGTGAAGTTATAGGGAAGGGCATGGGAGAACTGGATGTTGAGTTTGATCTGGGTAAATAATTAGAAATTCCCAAATAATCTTTAAAACATAAGATGGGCAGGGCAGTGGTAGCACATGCCTTTAATCCCAACACTTGG
>NC_034593.1:138161970-138176297 GCF_900095145.1 Mus pahari
GGAGGAGGGAGGGAAGAAGGGAGGGAAAGAGAGAGAGAGAGAGAGAGAGAGAGAGAGAGAGAGAGAGAGAGAGAGAGAGAGAAATTTGACTTGGTTTGTAAGCTGATAAAGAACTATTAAAACTTTTGTGAAACATGCACACACATTGAGACAAATACACACATCACTTTATCTGTGACTTCTTTTTTTATTGTAATTCTCTAAAAATTTTTAAGTAAAAACTTTTTAATTTTTATTCCTGGTATCATTACCATACTTTACAGGGCAATATGTCTAATGTAATGTAAAGAAAGAAAAAAAAATAGAAACCTACAAAAAAAATTACCTTAGAAAAGTACATTTAATTGACATCTTTTTACATTAATCAATAGCTACAATTTTTAAAATGCAAACCTTTTGTTATTATACTCAATATTTTACTCATCAGATCCATGCCTGAACTTCTTTCATAATTGTCCCCACCTCATGTATACAAACTTTGATTGTTGTAGTTTATTATAATTTTTAACATACAGACAATTACACACATCACTTTATCTGTGACTTCTAAAGTTTAAGAAAAGACAAATAATTTTTGGCCAGTTGAGAACACAATTTAATTAAATACTGATAGTTCAAAGTATAGTTATATTTAAAAGAAAAGTTAAATTTCAAAATCACTTTTTATATACTCCTTCCATTTATCAGGACTGATATATATATTGAGTATCAAACTAGTATGTCTGAATCAACTACTGAACCATATATGTCTGATATATATATATATATATATATATATATATATATATATATATATATATATCCCAGCTTAAAATGTGTTTTGTCAAGTAATTTAGAAATCACACACTGTACTGGATAGTTTTTTTGTCAACTTGACACAGGTTGGAGTTATCACAGAGAAAGGAGCTTCAGTTGGGGAAATGACTCCATGAGATCCAGCTGCAAGGTACTTTCTCAATTAGTGATCAAAGCGGGAGGTTCCCTTGTGGGTGGTGCCATCTCTGGGCTGGTAGTCTTGGGTTCTATAAGAGAGCAGGCTAAGCAAGCCAAGAGAGGCAAGCCAGTAAAGAACATCCCTCCATGGCCTCTGCATCAGCTCCTGCTTCCTGCCCTGCTGAGTTCCAGTCCTGACTTCCTTGGTGATGAACAGCAGTATGGAAGTGTAAGCCGAATAAACCCTTTCCTCCCCAACGTGCTTCATGGTCATGATGTTTTGTCCAGGAATAGACACACATATAATGAAAATAGAATCTATTACAGATTTTCTCATAATCACCTATATTTTACATGATTACTATATGGTTTTGTACACTAAACATATAAATTTATTGTACAACTATGTTTATCCGTTGCCAGAAGTTATACTATATTATTTCTAGGTGATCACAGATGCACACATAATCTAGAACAGATAAATTCTATACAGCATGCATAACTTTGGTACATAAATTTAAGCCATCTAAGACACAGTTTCTTTTTTATTGAGCTGTGTGTACCAGTCTTCAAATGTCTTTAGTTTTGTATGAAACTGAATTTTGTAATTTATTTATTTGAATTTTAAATCATAAATTAAGTTTTAAAATAATACAAAGCAAAATTTATGGTGCCCTGTTTTCCAAGTTGATGCAAGTGGAATTATTAGTGAATTCTTGCTATTATGAACTATGGTATCCCACACTTTCTTACAAATAGATCCTTTTACCTGCATAAGAAAGTTTCTCTATACTATGTTCTTGGAAAAGTGAGAGCTAACTTAGAAGCTGGTGATGTTTACACTTGACCACATAAAGCTGGAAAACCTGGAAGTAATCAGACAGATGGGAATACATTTCAGAGACAAAACTCTGTAGATCCATTACTTTCTCCTACTTGCTATGATGAAAACTATTGCTGAAATATTAAAAGTAAAAAACATTAGTCTTAGAAAATGCAGTTTTCTTTCCTTGTTTTATTACTTCAATACCAATTAGCCAACTTTTTGAACAAAAGCAAAGATTAGTGGCACATCTGATCCTGTTGAAATAGACATGAAAATATAGCCACTTGTAGTCAATGACAAGAGGGTCAGTGGGAAGAAAGGATGACAGTTGCCGTGAAGGGAAATTTGATAATGTCTAGAAAATTACAACTAATTTTGCACTTTTACTGAAACATTCCATTTCCAATTTATGTGGATATAATTATAAGATTTTTCAAGTATATAGAAAATCATCAATAGTATAAGAATGAATGGATCTGATTTCCAACATAAAACAATATGTTTTTCATGTGTTAGAGATTTTAAAGATGTCACCCTGTGATGGCTACTGTTGGTTGCCAACTTAACTGTATCTGGAATGAACCACAATCCAGAAGTGGAGGGCAGACTGGGATCTGGATCTTGAGGCAGTAAGACACACCTTTGATCTAGCCACAACTTCTGTTATGTAAGGACAATGAAAGAAGAAGGCTTCATTCTTCTTTGGCTGCTTACACTTAACTTGCTAGTAGAGCTGGCATTGGAGCTTACTTCTTTGGGATCCCATTTACAGGAGATCAGCAAAGACATCCAGCCTTGTGGGACTACTAGATTTTAGACTCTGCATTCACAACTAGCCATTGTTACACTGGTTAGACTGCAGCCTATAAATTATATATATGGAGACACACACACACACATACACACACACACACACACACACACACACACACACAGAGAGAGAGAGAGAGAGAGAGAGAGAGAGAGACAGAGACAGAGACAGAGACAGAGACACAGAGACACAGAGAAACTCATTCCATAAGTTCTATGTCTTTAAAGAACCCTGACTAATACAGATTTAGATTTGTTGTACTGGCTGGTTTTGTGTGTTGACACAATCTAGAGTCATCAGAGAGAAAGGAGCCTCAGTTAAGGAAATGCTACATGAGATACATCTGTAGGTCATTTTTTCATTTAGTTATCAGTGGGAGAGGGCCCCACCCACTGTGAGTGCTGCCTTCTCAGGGTTGTGATCCTGGGTTTTATAGAACAGCAGGCTGAACAAGACAGGAGAAACAAACCAGTAAGAAGCACTCCTCTGTGGCCTCTGCATCAGTTCCTGCCTTCAAGATCCTTCAGTGTTTGAATTCCTATCCTTACTGTTTTGATGATGAACATGAATGTGAAAATGTAAATTGAATAATTTCTGTTATCCTGTCCATACTTGCTTTTTTTGGTTATGGTGCTTTATTGAAGCAATAGCAACCATAACTAAGACAAACCCATTCTCAGAGACTAACATATTCCCTACATTTTCTGAAAACCATCTGTTTATACATAATTACCTCAAGAACTTTTCCACTTCAGCTGTATGAAATATTGGCATTAAGAAAACTGGGCTATATTACATGATAAAAGTGGAACTGTTGTGTGCACTTTTTCTACTCTGATGGGTGTTTTTATCAAATGCACACTCCATAAATACCTAACAAGTGATCATGAATGTCAGTACATCTTAAAATTGCTACATAACAAGGTATAGTTTCAAAAGCTCACAAATATGGTAATTTGACTATATATTTTCCAAAAGAATATGAAAAATTATTTTTCAGCAGCTATGCTCTTAAAAAATAATTGGTTTCACTCTACTTAAAAATTACTTTTATATTGAAGAGATATGGGGACAGTGGACAGCTTTGAGAAGATCAAAGGGATACACATAGGAAAAGAAGTCAAAGTATAGCTATTGGCAAAAGATATGATAATCTGCATACATGACCCAAAAAGTTCTACCAGAGAACATTTTGGCTGATAAACACCTTCAGCAAAGTGGCTTGATATGAAATGAACAAAGAGAAATCAGTAGGGAAATGGTACTATTCACAATAGCGACAAATAACATAAAATACCTTGGTATAACTAACAAAGCAAATGAAAGACTTATATGATAAGAACTTCAAGTCTCTAAAGAAAGACATTGAGGAAGACATCAGAAGATGGAAAGATCTCCCATGATCATGGATGCACAGGATTAACACGGTGAAAATGGTTATTTTACAAACAATCCCCATCAAAATTCCCACACAGTAATTCACAGAACTTGAAAGAACTCTCAGTTTCATATGGAAGAACAAAAAACCCAGGATAGCTAACGCGATCCTGAACAATAAAAGAACTTCTGCAGGTATCACCACACCTGACCTCAAGTTGTACTACACAGGAATAATAATAAAACTTCATGGTATTGGTATAGGAAGAAAAAGGTGGGTTAATGGAATAGAATTGAAGACTCAGAAATAATCACACACACACACACACACACACACACACACACACACACACACACACACACACACCCCTATGGATACATGGATTTTGATAAAGAATCCAAAAGTATACAATGTAAAAATAAAGACTATTCTACCTGAATGTCGACATGGGAAAGACTGCATATAGACCCATATTTATCACCCTGCACAAAACTCAAGTACAAGTAGATCAAAGACCTCAACATATAACTGAAGATTCTATGTACCAGTGTAGGGGAATGCCAGGTTCAGGAAGCAGGAGTGGTTGGGTTGGGGAGCAAGAGGAGGGGAAGGGAATAGGGAACTTTTGGAGAAGAACCTAGGAAAGGGGATAGCATTTGAAATGTAAATGAAGAAAATATCTAATAAAAATAAAAATTAAAAATTAAAAAAAGATACATTAAATCTGATTAGGACAGAAAATGCAGAATAGTCTTGAACTCATCAGTACAGGAGAAAGAAAAGAACACCAATGGCTAAAGCACTAAGGTCAAAAATTAATCAATGGGACTTTATGAAACTGAAAAGCTTCTATAAATCAAAGAACAATGTCATTAGGACAAAATGACAGCCTACAGATGAGATAAAGATCTTCACCAATCCTACATCTGATAGAGGGATAATATCCAAAGCATATAATAAAGAACTCAAGGAATTAGACACCAACAATCCAAATAACCCAAATAGAGATTCATCCCATGGACACAAGCCAATCCATAACACTATCAATGATGCACAGTTATACTTGAAGACAGGAACCTAGCATAACTGTCCTCTGAGAGGCTCCCCCCAGCCGCCTGGAAAAAAATGCAGAGACCCACACCAAAACATTAGATGGAGTTCGGGGACTCTTATGGAAGAATAGGCAGAAGAATTAGGGGACCTGAAGAGGACAGAGACTCCACAGGACAATTGGGGCTTCCAGAGACTAAATCACCAACCAAAGAGTGAGCATGGGCTGGACGGACCTAGGCCCTCTGCACATATGTAGCAGATGAGCAGCTTGGCCTGCATGTAGGTCCCCCAACAACTGGAGCAGGGGCCTATTGCCTCCCAGCCTGTGGAGTACCTTGTATGGTCTCAGTAGAGAGGAGCATGGAATCTAGCAGTGACTTGATGTTCATATGGAAGGTTAGTGGGAGGGACACTGAGAGGGGAGCTTCCTCTTCTCTTTTGAGAAGGGGGAGGAGAAATGGGAGAAGAACTTGCATGAGGTAGTATTGGGAGGATAGATTGTAAAGTTAATATATAAATAAATTTTTAAAAATTAGTCTTATATAATAAGGAAGTCAATAAATTACATCAACATATAAATAAAATAACTAATTTGTGTAATCAGATTGCTCATTTGATATCTAGTATCTAAAGTAAAAGAAAAATTAAAGCATACAATTAGATTTTTTATGAAATTTAATTATCAGTATAAACTTTAGTATTCTTCATTTTAGGCACTATCAGTTTGAATTGTGATATAAAAAACACTAATTCCTGGGTAGAATCAGCAAGAACAGGACTTATGTATTGTAGTGTGTGTGTGTGTGTGTGTGTGTGTGTGTGTGTGTGTGTTTGTATGTGTATATGTATGTCTTTCTGCTCATAGTATGAAAACACTGCCCAGCACATGTGCAGGTTGTATGAGAAAAAATGGGTAACAGCTTTTTCCTCCACTCTTGGCTATTAATGACAACTTAAGGGTTTAATACATTTTATGGGTATGACTATGAAAATGAAATCATTTTCTCTGACCATGGTGGGGCCCCTGGAACACTACTGCCTCCCTTCTGTATTTGAAATGAATCCTTATTCTGTTGTAAAGTATGATCTGTTGTAGTAACATTTTTTTCCACTTAGTCATGAATGAATACATTTCAATTGAACTAATTTTTAAACTTGCTGAATTCCCATGTGTCACAGGTCTACCTAAGAGGATGCTGGTCACTGGACCATGATGTCCAAGTGGTGAGACAAAGGGATTTAGGGGATACAGAGTGTATATCCCTGTTCTAAAATGCAAGCTCCAGAAGAATTCTCCTTGTAGAATCTAAGTTCGCTGATCAAAATGTTAACATTTTCAGAAGGTGAGGAGATGGACTCAATCAAGAAAAATTTGATTATTCAAATCTGAGGACCTGAGTTTAACCACCTATCACATAAAATAACCTGTATTCCTAATGCTTGGGAATAGGATGTAGGAGATGTTCACCTCGGAGTGGAATGCAAGAGATGTCCACGGGGCTCAGATGCTACAAAGATAATTTGAATTGGGAACTTATATGTTCAATGACTGACTTTATTTCAGAAAACCAGGTATGAAACAAAAAATGGATACAAATAATATTGATGTCAGTCTTCCATATGCACAAACATGCATGTGTGCAAAAGATGTACATATTAATTTGTGTTTTAAGCAGTGTAAACTGAGCATTCAACTTCACACAGTCATTTTTGATCACGGGTCTCTATATTATTGTTCACATTGCATGTGGAGGAAGCCAGTCCTCCTTATATTCCCACGCTGGAGATGCCTGGTCCCCAAGATTTGGTTGTGAATTGTATGTACTAGCTATTTCTCTTTTTGTAGAATTAGTATTGAGCCACAAACTAAATTCTCAGAGAGTACATAGAAGACCTTATCAGGTTTTTTTTTTTTTACATTATTTTTTATTCTTATATTTTACTGGTCATTTTATTTACATTTCAAATGTTGACCCCCTTCCTGGTATTCCCTCCACAAACCTCCATCCCATCTCCCTCCCCTTTGTCTCTAAGAGGTGTTCCCCCACCCATGAACCCACTCCTGTCTCAACTCTCTAGCATCTCCCTATGTTGGGGTATCAGGCACGAGGCCCTCCCCTCCCATTGATGCCTGATAAGGCAATGCTCTGCGACATATGCAGTTGGAGCCATGTACCCACCCATGTATACTCTTTAGTTGGTGGTTTAGTCCCTGGGAGCTCTAGGGGGTCTGGCTGACATTGTTCTTCCTATGGGGTTCCAAGCCCCTTCAGCTCTTTCAATTCTTCCCCTTGCTCTTCCATTGGGGTCCCCGAGGAGGTACAGTGTGCATTGGGAAATTTTAAGTGGATTAACTGACAAAGAAGGATGAAGAAATCTTTCCAGGGACCATGAGGAGGTAGTGTCTCACGGACCCCAGAACTCCACTGGCAGAGATGGGGAAAAAACAACACAAACGACAAGGAAGGTTCCAAAGAGATTTCTTCTTTATCTCTCCGAGCAGCTTTTTCCTCTCCCTCTCACAAAAGGCTTTCTCTAACCCTCTCCCAGCTCCAACTAACTCCAACTGCCTTCTCCAACTGAACTGTTCACAGCTTTTCCCCACAGCATTCTCCTTCCCCCTGGGGCACATCCTGTTTTCAGTCCTCTGACCTAATCTCCCCCGCCCCCCCTTCTCCTGGATCTGGTCAGAGTTCAGCCAGGGTGCTCAGTGATAGACCAGTGACTCTGCAGGCAGGCAGTACAGGATCCTCCAAGTGCAAGTGTGCAGGCTCAGGTTAAACAGGGGTCAAGGTGGTCTCCCACAGTAGTGTTATGACCAAGTAGCAAAGGAGAGTTCTGGAATAAAAACAATCAAGGGAAATTAGAGTGATGGCTAGCTGTCTATCAGCAGTGTTTCCAGTATGGTTTGCCCTTTGCATTGTGGGCAAAAGGATGTACCACTGAGGAGCTGAGGATTACAGATACACCTAGTGTGAATGCTAAGGAGTAAGATACTAGGTAAAGATTTTTACTTAAATTTATGGCTTGTTGTGGACTCAAATCAAATTTCATTTTGTCCTTTTTTCATTTGTAAAATATCTCATCCTGTATCAAAAGAAAAATCCCCTTTCTAATTTCTATAACATTTGTTAAGGAAACATTTTATGTACATTGCTAGAAGTATTTAATTATGACATCTCAATATAAAATGGACCACATCAAAATTTGGCATCATTTTATTTCCATATTGAGCAGGTCTTTATATAACACACAGTGGGAGGACACATACATGTGCCTTCAGAAACTCGTAAAAAGGAAAAAATAATTTATATGTAAAACTAAAAAGAGCTTATAGGTTTTTAACATTTTTATTTCTGATATTAGATTTTTTTTAAATTTTACTCATCAGCCTTAAATGTAACAATGCAAGGTTAAGGGATGTTTTCCCTTTTTTTCTCTATGGACATACATAGGTTCCCTATGTTCTACTATTAATAAGAGCTACATGGAAAAATATGTGTTAAACTCAAAGAAAAAGCAATGTAACATTTTCATAAAAGCTTCCTTTATGCTACTTTACAAACATTGATTATTTTATGTGATCTTGGGGTAAATTTTATAAAATCATCTCACTTAATGGCAATTCAAACAGAGCAAAACACTACCATTACTGTAGTATATATGTCATTTCTATCCTCTATGCTTATAGAATCATCAGAACAAATGGTGTACATATAAACTTAATTTATATAATTTATAATATAAATTTGTATAATTTATAAAAATAAATATATTGTATATTTTTATTATATTATATAAGTCACATTATATACTAATTATATATGTTAAATAATGTTATATATCATATATATCATATGATATATCTTGTACAATGTATCATGTAATGCATATAAATCATATATCATACATAATATTTTGGACATCATACATGTATATCATATATAAAGTATCATATGTCATATAATATACATATTGTATACCATATATAATATTTCATTCATATTACATATTTTTGCATCAGATATTTTATATCATATATATCATATATGATATATCATACATATGTGTGTATTATATATATCAGGTATATCACATATATCATATATATCATATATTGTATGCCCTGTGTCATATACCTTATTACATCATATATCATATATATCATGTATTATACAATTATTAGTTCCAGTTCCATTTTAAGTTAAATAAAATTATTTGTTGCAGTAAGTGAAATAATTTAATCATAGATTATTAGGTTATGAGCCAGAAATTTAAAAATACCACCAATTTTTATGATTTATGATTGGTCCACAACATGCATAGGTAGAAAGAGAGAACTGACAGTACCTTGTTCTTATGTTTATGAGAAAGAAACAGGTTCAATGAAAATTTGCTTAGTGCTTAATTTTTATTAGACATTTTTCTAATCTGTAGTAGTCAGTGTTATCTAAAGGAACAGAATCTATAGCATGAGTATATATAAAGGGAATGTATTAGAATGGTTAAAAGGCTGTGGTCCTGCTAATCCAACAATAATGGTTTATCAACAGATATTTCAAGAATTTAGTAATTTTTCAGTATAAGACTGGATATCTCAGTTGGTCTTCAGTATATGCAAGAATACCAAAGAAGTAGGTACTAATGTCAGGGAAGAAAGGGCCTTTTTAGCAAAAGTGAGAGCAGGTGTAACCACATCTTTGGTTTTCGTTAATTCTAGATATAGTCAAGTTGACATGAAGAATATCCATTACATAACCAAAATTTATTTATCAGTACATTATAAAATTTCTCTGTATAGCACTTGCTTTCCTGGAACACACTCTGTATACCAGGCTAGCCTCAACATTAGAGAGATCTGCATGCCTCTGTTCTGCAGGTCTGGTTTTAAAGATGTGTACCACTGGTGCCCATTTAAAATTCAGAGCAACAACCCAAATGCATAAGTGCTAAAAAGTGATGGCCTCTAATTTGTCCAAGTTCTACAACCCAGGTATTCTGTGATAAAACTTTAAAGTACATTTAAAAATGCTTAATAGAATGAAAAGTTAAGTTAGTGTGGGAGCTTTACATTGGACTCAGTTAATAAAGTGCTTGAAATGTAAATATGAGAATCTGAATTTGATCATATCACCCATGGAAAAGACCAAGTCTTGTAGTGAGTGTCTAAAATCTTACTAACACCAGGAAACTGGGAATGCAGAGGCAGGAGGATCCCCTGGGCTCACTGTCGATCTTTTACAGCAGAAACAAATATCCCAGGTTCTGTAAGAGACCATGTATCAGAAAAATAAGGTTTGTATCAGAAGAAAAGAACACATTGACATTAACCTCTACTGACCCCTCCGAATGGCTTCCATGTCTGGCACAGGAAAGGGCAATAGCACATAGTCTAGAGTCACATATACACCACACCCAACCATCAACCAGATACTAAATTTTATTTTACTTTTTAAAAAAAGAAAGACATTGTATGGTTCTGTGGTTGTATATTGGGACAGGTGGGAGGTACTCCTGTGATAGGGTGTGTCAGTGTAGAAGTACAGAAGGAGAGGCAGGTTCTATCTAAAGGCATGGTGGAATGCTCTGGCGGAGTAAACTCAATTTAGTGTCAGCTCACTACAGGCAAACAAGCCAGTATGAGGAGTATTTCCTGATCTATTTCCTACAGGAAGCATAAGGAGTGGCAGCAGCATTTAGGAAGTAAATATATAAAATAATTAATTAAAAGAATTAAAAAAAATTGTTGAATTTGAAGAGAAAAAATGATTGCTTAAATATCCTGTTCCTGTCCATCAGACCTGACCACTCAAGCATTCTTCAGCTGATTTCAACTTGCTGTGTGTGTGTGTGTGTGTGTGTGTGTGTGTGTGTGTGTGTGTTTGTGTGCTTGCCTGGGGCTTCCTATGAGGCTTTGGGAGACTGGCTTTCTCTTATAAAAGTAGGCAAAGTGTTAAGACATAAACTCCTCTGGCATCCCCAAGGCAAGGCCAGTCCTGTTCCCTTATCACTCTTATGGAATAATGCCAATGAATTGTTCTTGTGTATGTTTAAAGGGTGAAGTTTCTGCAAGTCACAAAAGCCTGTGTTCTCAACACTGCCTCTGTTGTCCATACTCTGTGCTTGCTTCACTATGCCCACCATTTCCAACTTACACATTCCACTTCTTTTCCAAAAAATAAGAACTTCACATATGACTCAACCCACAGCCACTTTCTTATGAGAAACCAACTCTCGTAAGTGATTAATTTTTCAAACGATCACTATGGACATTGTGTGGAGAACTGCCTAAAAGTATTCTATTTTAAAGAAAAAAATGATAGTGGAATGAACTGAAAAGTGGGGATGGAGGAAGTCTAATACTCTGTATTTTGAGTACCACAGTTGTAGAAAACTACAAGAAAGGTATAGACAAAGATGTTATAGATGCTATCGATGTATAGAAGGATGACCTCTTTTTTCTGTCCCAGTAGAAAGGCTATTCAATTAAATTCCTATGGTTAACAGTATTTCAAAAGCACAAAACATTATCTACTTTCAACAGAAAGCTTTCTAAGCTACTGAGAATGCAGTAGTAAGCCGGACCTCTTTCCTGTGAGTAAGCACATATGGGGATGGGATAGGGCATTTGCAGAGGGGAAACTGGGAACTGGAACAGCATTTGAAATGTAAATAAATAAAATAACCAATTAAAAAGGGGGCAGCACTTCATATGTCAGCTAATTTCAATGTAGACTCCATGTCCGTTCGCTTCATGGATGCTACCTTGTTCTCTTGCCAAAGGCTTTCTCAGCATTCTAACTCTGAATTCTATTGACTATTCAGATGTCTCCATGTTAATAAGAATTTCTCAGAGGGAGTTTTTATAAACTGCACCTTTACCCATCCAACATTTCCCACCCAGTCTTTGCATAATCTGTCTTTAGTATTTATTTTCATAGGACATATATAAGTTTTGCTATGTTCCTTAACCTTCTTGGTCATTGACACCTGTGTAATCATGGTATTTGCATTTTTATTTATTGGTATATATTAATGCTCACACAGTAAGTATATGACAAAATATAGTGGAAGGAATAGCTATTGACTTCTGAGAATGAAAGATGAATGAACTAAGGAAGGTCTCTGAATTTACCTATATCTTAGCTTTCCATTTAATTTTCTGTATACTTTTTAAAACAATATTTTTCTTTAATGATTGGGGTTTCATTTTATCATAAAAATAAAAAATAAATTAAGTCAAAGTGAAGCTTTATTAATAAGGAAAAGGAAAAAAGTTAACTTGTAAAGGTGAATTACTATATATCTCTATCTAGGAAGTATACAATCATAGACTATTATGATATATATTATAAAGGTTTCACAATGTCAGTACTAATTTCATCCATAGCATATTAATTGATATTTGTAGTGTGTTAAAAATATGGGGTTTCTTGAACAGCATCCCAAGGTTTCGTGATGTCTTTAAGACATTCTTGAGAGGTTTTTATTCAATTTTCTTCTCAAATGACTATCAGAAACCTGCTGTTTCATTTTAAATACATACAGCATTATTTTAGCATCTATAAGACAGTTTAATTATCTTATCTTTAGACCTCACTTCTCTCTTCTATAACTTTGCTGTTCAGACTTATATGATACATACACAAATATTTCCTAGCTGTGACAAATATTTATTATCCCTAGAAACTGTAACTTTTCATCTTAAATGTTAACACTTTCCCCAATGAACATTTTCTATCTTCCTTTATAATCTTTTGCTACATGCATCCATCTATTATTTATCGATTATAACACCAAAGTGTACAAATATACCTATACAATCCTTAAGGCCAAGAACTTTTGTTTTTAAGTGGCAATATATTTATTTAATAATTTAAATAATATTTATTTACTCATTTTCTCATTAAAATCAATATTATGGTAAGGTATAATAATCTCCATAGTATGTTTGATGGTCTAAGTGAATTGCAGCTATCTATTTTATGATTCTAACAACAATATGAGTAATTTTTCATAGAACAAATAGTATTATGGAAATAATTAAAAGTTTACATTGAAAAGTTTTCAACATTTTATTGGATATTTAATTTATTTACATTTCAAACCTTTCCCAGTTCCCCAGTTTATTTACATTTCAAACCTTCTATCCCATCCTCCCTCCTCTGCTTCTGTGAGGGTGTTCCCTCACACACTCAACTACTCCTGCCTCACTGCTCTGGCATTCCTCTATATTGGGGCATCCAGCCTTCACAGGACTGAGAGCCTCCTCTCCCACTGATGCCCAACAAGGCCATCCTCTGCTACATATGCAGCTGGAGCCATGGGTCACTCCATGTGTACTCTTTGGATGCTGGTTTAGTCCCTGGGAGCTCTGGGGTTCTGGTTGGTTGATATTGTTGTTCTTTCCTATGGGGATGCAAACCTCTTCAGGTTCTTCAATCCTTTCTCTAAATTCTCCATTAGGAACCCTGTGCTCAGTACAGTGGTTGGCTGTGAGCATCCACCTGTGTATTTGTCAGGCTCTGGTAGAGCCTCTCAGGATTCAGTTGTATCAGGCTCCTCTCAGCAAGAACATCCTGGCATCTACAATGATGTCTGGTTTTGGTATCTGTATATGGGATGGATCCCCATGGGTGGCAGTCT
This sequence comes from Mus pahari, assembly GCF_900095145.1. Lineage (NCBI taxonomy): Eukaryota > Metazoa > Chordata > Mammalia > Rodentia > Muridae > Mus > Mus pahari. The sequence continues at coordinate 138,175,618 of NC_034593.1, forward strand.
CTGGATGGTCTTTCCTTCAGTCTTTGCTCCACACTTTGTCCCTGGATTTCCTCCCATGGGTATTTTGTTCCTCCTTCTAAGAAGGACTGAAGAATTCACACTTTGGTCTTGCTGCTTCTTGAGCTTCATGTGGTCTGTGAATTTTATCTTGGGTTATTAGGATAATATGTATTCATCAGTGACTGCATACCATGTGTGTTCTTTTGTGTCTGGGTTACCTCACTCAAGATGATATTTTCTAATTCCATTCATTTGCCTAAGAATTTCATGAATTCATTGTTTTTAGTAGCTGAGTAGTACTCCATTGTGTAAATGTACCACATTTTCTTGTAGTCCTCTGTTAACAGACATCTGGGTTCTTTTGAGCATCTGGCCATTATAAATAAGTCTCCTGTGAACATAGTGGAACATGTGTCCTTGTTATATGTTGGAGCATCTTTTGGGTATATGCCCAGGAATTGTATGGCTCCGTCCTTAGGTAGTACTATTTCCAATTTTCTGAGGACCCACCAGATTGATTTTCAGAGTGGTTGTACCAGCTTGCAATCCCACCAAGAATTGAGGAGTATTCCTCTTTCTCCACATCCTTGCCAGCATCTGCTGTCATCTGAATTTTTGATCTTAGGCATTCTGACTGGTGTGAGGTGGAATCTCAAGGTTGTTTTGGTTTGCATTTTCCT
>NC_034593.1:138176437-138196948 GCF_900095145.1 Mus pahari
CCCCATTTTTAAATAGGGTTATTTGGTTCTCTGGAGTCTAACTTCTTGAATCCTTTTTATACATTGGATATTAGCCCTATATTGGATGTAGGGTTGGTAAAGATCTTTTCCTAAGCTGTTGGATGCTGTTTTGTTCTATTGACGGCAACCTTTGCCTTACAGAAGCTTTGCAATTTTATGAGGTCCCATTTGCCTATTGTTGATCTTAGAGCATAAACCATTGGTGTTCTCTTCAGGAACTTTTCCCCTGTCCCCATATGTTCAAGGCTCTTCCCCACTTTCTCTTCTATAGTTTCAGTGTATCTGGTTTTATGTAGAGATTCTTGATCTACTTGGATGTGATCTTTGTACAAGGAGACAAGAATGGATCAACGTACATTCTTCTACATGTTGGCCTCCACTTGAACCAGCACCATTTCTTGAAAATGTCTTTTTTCCACTGGATGATTTTAGCTCCTATCTCAAAGATCAAGCAACCATTGGTGTGTGTGTTAATTTCTGAGTCTTCAATTATATTCCATTCATCTTCTTGCCTGTCTCTGTATCAATACCATGCAGTTTTTATAACTATTGTTCTGTGGTACAGCTTGAGGTCAGGGATGGTGATTCCTCCAGAAGTTCTTTTATTGTTGACAATAGTATTTACTATTCTGGGATTTTTGTTATTCCAAAGGATTTTGAAAATTGATCTTTCTAACTCTAGGAAGAATTCAGTTGGAATTTTGATGATGATTGCATTGAATCTGTAGATTGCTTTGGCCAGGTAGCTATATTTACTATATTAATCCTGCCAAACCATAAGCATGGGAGACCTTTACATCTTCTGAGATCCTTTCTCATTTCTTTCTTCAGAGACTTGAAGTTTTTCATACAGATTTTTCACTTGTTTGCTTAGAGTGACACCAAGGTATTTTTTATAGTGTCATTTCCCTAATTTCTTTTTCAGCCTGTTTATCCTTAGAATAGAGGGAGGCTACTGATTTGTTTGAGTAAAAATTTTTGCAACATTATGAGCAAAAAATTACACTTTGAGTAAACAACCCAAAATGTGACTCTATTAGTTCTATTTTTTTATTAATTTTGTCATAGTGTTCATCAGAAGTAAATGGAATAAAATGAAGCATTACCTGAATCTAAAAATATCACAAATACCTAACCAAGCATTGTGACTACATCAAATCTCTATACTTGGATGAAAAAAATAAGCAAAGGTTTTAGTGATAAATTTAGTCTCAAGAAATAGTATAATTGTACCACTCTACCAATTTCAAATACATTTTTATATTATATAAAATTTATATCCCTCTGTCTCTCCTTCCTTCCCTTCCATCCCTCCTTCCCTTCCTCTGTCCCTACCTCCTTTCCTCCTTCTCTTTCCCTCTACCTCCCACTTTGTCTCTGTTTGTTTCCCCTTATGCCAAGAAAAATATAAAAAACATTGTAGTTTTCCAAAGTGTGAGCAAGCATACTAGCCAGATGAGAGCTAAGGGTGTACCAAGTGAACCCCACAGGCTTGAATATCCTATTTCTCCATTCTTTGACTGGAGAGATGGAGCATGCAGCTATGCCCCAGCAGGTATTGCTTGAGTCGTATATAATGGCCACTGTTGTTTGAGTGGCAAAGGGAAGTTTCTGCTGTTGTGCACCTGCCACAGCATGCGTCCTCCAATAACCAAACATCACAGCACCCTTTGAGCAATAGTAGACTAACTTCAGGAGGCATGGAACATGAAGAATGTTACTGTCACATTCCTGCTCCATTCCCTACTCTGCCAGTGCCTGAGACAAGGACATCTGGATAATGGCTTTAGGAGGCCAACTGCACCAACAATTCTAGCAGTGATGTTTTCTACCATTCACGTTTGGTAGAAGAAGGTCCTGGAATATGGGAAATTTCCCACTTACCCCACCTTCCACCTGGAAAGGTTGGATTCCCTTTGTGCAGCTTTTTTAAGTTCATAGATCTTACAGTATGGTCATAATTTGATTAACTTGTCACAATAGTCAACATCTGATGATCCCATTACATGATATCTCTATCAATATTTTTAGAAGAAATACAAGATAAAAAAATGCCTGAACAAGTTATATAGATGTATGTTTTGTGGTATATTTAACTTAACCTTTATGATTACCGAGGTGATAAATATCTCTAGAATAAAGATGAATGAGTTACTAGATAATAAAGCCTAATTAGGAGAATATAATCAGTGTATGCAAACACTCCTGTACTGAGGTACAGAAGCCAGAATCCCAGATCATTTGGGCATTTTTAAGGAGTTCATAAAATTGAGTTTATAGTGCATAGGCTTTCCTATTCTGTAGGATGTGACTATCTCTTCAACAAGAGAGTGTCAGGATGAGGAAAAGGAGAAGGAAAATGCAACAGACTGGGTAAAGTTATTAGATTGCAAATTTACTGAACTGGTGCCACGGTCTATGCCTCTAAGTGACACATTTGCTCCAGTCCCAATTGATGTCTCAAAATTTGTCTAATGAAATGTTTTAAAGAGTCATTCAGAAAGTTTGGATCAGGTTTCTGCTTCAATTTATCATCATCATCATCATCATCATCATCATCATCATCATCATCATCATCTATATATGATATATATATATATATATATATATATATATATATATATGGAATTACGAATTAGAAGATAACTTAAACCATAATAAATTAGTGATTAGAATGCTATCCACCACGCACAAAATAATCTAAATTACACTTCTTTTTCTGCCAAGGAAATGTCCGGATTTTATTTCTGGTCAACTAACTATAAAGGTAGAATATTGCTACAGTCTTTTTGTGTAACTTTGGAAAGAGTTATTTCAACATTATCACTAATTTATTAGTACAAACTAGCTGATTTCCCCAAGGTTTTTAAAATTTGTAAAAGAACTTGAGGCTTCTGAAGCACAATTATTGGAAAACAAGGGAAAATGCTTAAATTGGAATAAATGCAATAATCTTCATCAGACTTCTAAAACTACAATCAATCCAAATCGAATAATCTTGATACAGTAAAACACAAGATGGAAATAAGCCTTCCAGAGTAGTAGTTTATATGTATGCATATAACTTAATCATGTTTAAAATGACACAGAAACTGTGAAACGGATTAAGGTTTTATGAAAATAAATAATTCGTATCTTAAATCACTAAATCATTTGTAAATCCCATAAGATCTCCAGAATAGCAGAAGGTCAGGGGAATTTCAGATAAAGTCCCTGTGTTCCTTCAGCAGCAGGTTTGCTCCTAAATGCCACATAATTTGCAGAATGTGCTACATCATAGGAGATCTGAACTGATTTCTGGTTTCAGCCTGCACCGGACTTTGACCATGAAGTGACATTGATGACCAGGTCAGCTGTGAATTCATAGCACATATGCTGGGACAGAAGTCATATCTTTGGTAATGTACCTTCCTCAAGGGATTTGAAGACAAAGGTAAAAGGGACTTCTCATATGAGGAAACGAGGTGGGTGAGGGACAGCATTTGATTAGGTAAATTTAAATGCCTTTTCGTCAAAGAATGAGCAAACAGATGCAGACTGTTTTCCTGGCACGCTCAGCTGCCCTGATATAGTCGGTTTTCTCCCTCCCTCTATTTAATTTCTGAAAGGCAAAGAGTCATCTACAGATTAAAATCTGTGGAGTGCGAGCCCAAACCCATTATCAGGAAACTATGAGAGGTTATGACATAAGCTTTCAAATGAGAGAACTTGTAGACTGGTCATTGTAGTCCCATGTAGGGTTTGGAGAGATGGCTAAGAACACTTGTGTGGTTAAGAGCCCTGGGTGATTTGTAGAGCAGGACCCACATGGCAGATCAAAACCATGGGCAACTCTAGTTTCAGGGCCCCTGATGTCCTCTTTGCTGTTCACCCTGCCCAAACTCCTCACACCAGGTATGCATGCATACAAGCCAACACCCTGTATGTGAAATATATATAAAATAAGCATAGTTATCCTTTAAAAGTGAAATCTTTGTTCTCAGGTCTGTTCCTTTTCACTGTGCTTACTTTTCACAGAAGCCCATTTTTTCAGTCCCATTCTAAAACATGCTTATACATTTCATGGACTCATTTCAGGAATCTAAGAGAGGGAACGTTTTATATCCCTTTACTTGTAATATACTAGTGAAAGAATATATCTCTATAGAAGACAACTGACAATATAAATAAATTCACTCATATGTGCTCGAGATTTTTCAAAAATTTCATTTTAATTCTTGACCAGAAACACAGCATTGCACTACTGCATGAACATCAATGAGAGAAAGACATTATTTTTTTCTTTATAATCGCTTAACTAAGAATCTTTGAAAAGTTTTTCTCCACTCACTGACATAGACTTAAGATCTTCTTGGCTTTAAAGAAACTATCATCATAAAATTTTATTTTATTGTACTTTTATTAAGCAAAACTAACCTAATCCAAAATTCTAGAATTCATATCTAGACAATATAGCTTTATTTTTAATAAAAAATGAAATCAAGTTTTGTGCTATAAGCCAACCCCTTCATTCTATGATATTAATGAGAGATTTTATGAGGAGAGACATCTCACTGCTCATGTTTCTGTGCTACAGGGAAATGCAGTGAAGTTCTTCCTCTGTCCATTTTAGATATTCGATTTTCTGGAATTTAGCATCTACAAAAGTGACCTGAACTATAAGAGGTTATGTACAATGAAATTACCCAAATGCTTACCAATTAGGGATTTTGAAATCAAGATGATTATCTTTTGCAGATACCATCAGAAACTAGATTCAAGGTTAAGTAAACCACCTAAGTGGGTAAAGCAACATGTATAGCTATTGTATAGCATATCTGGCTTAGCTGTAATTCAGAACCAGCTGATATCATTTTCAATGAGCTGATTTTTTGCATAATGGTTTTACCTTCCAAAAGTTGTTATTCTTCTAGGGCATTTATCATGTGCTAAGCTCAATATATGTCTCTTGTTATTACTGTTTCTCTTTACCATTGCAAATGACACACACTGGACTCCTGTTTTACAAACTCATTTTCCTTTCAAATTCTCTTGTTTACAAGCAACTGAATGGTTTTAGAGCCAGTGCTTCACATTGGTATTATTTACGGTGTATAAGATGCACAGTAGTTTTTTAATTTTTGATAGCTGACCTCAAAGTAATTGATTTCATCTGTTGATATCTACCAGAAATCACTAGACATAATCTGCTCAGTGTGTACAATGCTAGGGCATTGCAAGCTTTGCAGCCACTGCGTCCTCAAATATTTGTTGAAGTCCCTCTGTGACCTGTGTGTCTGCCAGACAGGAGGAAGACAACAGCATACAAAATTCCCATGACCCTGTCCTTGTGGACATTGACAATTTTAAGAAGTCAAGTTAGGGACACAATCATTAATAACTTCAAATCAAATGAAATGTTAAACTCTGATATTTCAGAGGATAGGTGGATAAACACTACAAAGAGGGTGTGTCTCAGTTTGGTGGGAGGCATCAATGTGGTGATTGACGAAATCTTTTCAGTTGATAGATGAAGCTTTACAAGTCCTAGACTATGGAAAGAGAAAAAAAAGGGGACAGGAAAACCAGTTTTAGAAGCACTTGACTAAAGCTATACTTAAAAGAAAGCTGAGTGAAAATATAATGAATTTGTTAAAAAAATTAACTGTCAGGCAAAGTATCTTTATTTTTAAAGTAGTATTTTATTTTAAAAGATATATGTTCATATTTTCACTTTATTTAGAATATCGATTATGATTTAAAATGACTATTTTGGCAGTCAAATAAATAAAGAAACAAAATATACTTTCCATTTATGTAATTATGTTTCATAACCTTGAAAAACGTGTCCAAAAAACTGTCAACATAAAATGATACATATTATTCCTAAAGGGTTACATTCTATTAACAAAGATACAATTAAATTTTTCAGCTTTTATTATTATATAAAACTCATGTTAACATTAAATATCACATACTTGTATGTACACACAAACACATACACATACTTGTACACAGACAGACACAGAAACATATATGCACATATACATGTACATATACCACAAACTATTCAGGTAAAATATTATTATCCATACCTACTCCTACCAAACACTACACACCATTCCTATTGAAGACCATCCATAAAATTAAGACTCATTGGACAGTGATCAATGTGAAATATTTCAATAGGTGAACTATTTAAGATTTTTCAGAATGAGATACTTTGTTACTTCTCACAAACGGTGACTGTAAGTTAAACGATTATTTCCAGAGCTTGATTCCTGGATCTGGAAGTCATGACCCTGTAAAGTACAACACCTTACACTGTTCAAGGATTCCAGAACATATGTAGCTCATAAAGTATCTGTCCCAATTTGAAAGTTATGTCCCTTGCTTGACATTATAACCAAGTCTTCAAAAGGCCAATATATCTTCTTACAAAGTTAGTTTCTTCAGAATGGTGGAAATATATAAAATCAGTGAGTTCCAGAGACTGGGTTCCCTACTGTATTCCTTTCTTTTTTTCTCTCTCTCTTAGATAAGCTCCAATACTAGAAGGGATGTAGCATAAAATATCACAGTAGTGAAGGAAACATTATGAAAATCCATGCATGGTAATTCTGAGAAAAACATTGTATTAGGAAAAACAAATTATGCTTAAAGTGTCTACTGAGGGGAACAAAGGACACTTGTGAATGAAGAGAGCCAATGCAGCCAACCCCTATGTTTCTAGCTGACAACCCGATAAATAGAGCCAGACTATGGCCTCAATGTTGGGCTCTTCTAGATGTGCATTTGCCTCTTAGCAGTAACCATTTGAATTCACATTAATAAACAGACTATGTCACACTCCACATGAAGTTTCCATCTCTGCCACCATGGCCATTTTTGATGTAGAGAAAGTAGAGACAGAAGCTGACTAGTATACACTGGAGTCATGGTAAATATTTTATTATTAAAATGCTCCTCTCCTTAGAGAATGTTTATGCAGGACACATATGTCCTAAATATTTTTCCCCAAACAGAGCTAACTAAATACATATTCCCTAAATTTGCTTATCATGATTTTTATTTCCAGTCATTCTCATTCCAAATTCTTAATCATTCAGCCAAATCATTGGCTACAGATCATGAATCAGTATAGCTCCACACAGCTGGCCATGCTTGAGTCACCATTTCAAGGTTATGCCCACTGGGAGAGTTTCCTTTACTAATGTCATTGAGGGATGCCCCAGGTTCGATATGATACAACTAGATGGTTTTTTTTCTCCAATAGGCACATGTGTGTAATGTATGAGCAAGTATGAATAGATCCCAGTCTTTTCTTGCTTTGTAAATCACTAACAGGGAATGCCTTCTGAAGCCACAGGCATATTAAGAGACAGAAAATAGTGGGCAGCAGGAGCAAGAGTCACATAAAGTTGCGTCACTTTATCATGTCACTTCATGTAGCTTCAGAAAATGCTCATATCCAAACACATATATTATTTCCATAAGTAAATAGAATACTAACATACAGGGCATATGTTATTGCACATCAGATAATACAGGGGTCATGATAGAACTCAGGATATTTGTAATTTTTCATGCCAAGTTAAGCGTAAAACTTCATTATGGATCTATTATTACATCAAGAGCTATTTCTAAAAGCTCACCATCTACTTATCTAGTTATTTGCACTGGTGCTCTGCATTATGGTGAATCTATGGAGGCTACCAAAGTTAAGAAATCACTCCCTCATCTGATACTTGTGTCAGAGAACCTTACTCAGAGTATTTATTTCCTGTACAGTTTAGCTTCTAAAAATCTCAGTCAAACAATCCCCTTCTTGAATCATTCAGAGATGGCTCAACTATAAAGATACATCTAAATCTTTCTTCAAAAGCTCCAAGACACACTTTAGCCACTATGCTTTATTTTTGGAAATAGAAGGGGCCAAGATGTCACAACTTATACCTAACCTCATACGTAACATCTCAACATGTTATATCATTAAAAACTTTGGACTAGAGGGTTTTTGTAAGATTTGTCATTATTCTATTTGCATATAGATATAGGTCTTACCACCAAGTCTACAGTAGTTACTATTTCTTGATCACTGACTGTAATTTACATAGTGCTCAAAGTGGTAGACATTGTGGCATCACATGGGAGAGAATAAAAATTCACATCCATGAAACTGAATTATGCTAGGCACCTGAAAGTTCAGATAAAACTGCAGTAGAACAAGGGAGGTGTATTGGTGACCTTCTAAAAGCAAACTGCCCTGTTAGTCTTTATTGACAGGGATGGAGAGAAAGTATTTACCAGATCAATAGCTACATATCAGGTGCCAGGGGATGTGTTAATTTGCTCAAGCAGTAAAACCACAGCTGGTATAGCAGATGCCGTTGGCGTCACTACCTGGTTTAAGCTTATGATAATCCACTGTCCTTCTCCAAACTACATCTGTTTTCTGCATTAGCTGAATAGGCAAGTGGAATGGGGATGCAATGGGACTCACCAGCTCTGCATCCTTCAAGTGCTTGCAGTCCTTCCAGATGAAATATTGCTTCCCATTGACTATTTTTTAAATAGAAGCATTCTGTTGGCCTCAATTTGATCTTTCTTGCAACAGCCCTTATGGCACAAACCAGTGAACCAATGTGGAGATTCTCTCAGTTGCTAAGCAAAGCTAAACATAGTGTATACTCTAAAATTACATAGTCAGACAGTGAGTTCAAAGACCAAATGAGCCCACTGTGAAATGAACATAAGCTACAGAGACCACTAATGACCTGATGTTCGTTGTCTCTTTGGAGTGTTGGATGGAAGAGATGTTTTTGTTCTCCTGAAGCAAAACTCAAGTGGATATTAGCCCAGAAGCTCATAATACTCAAGAAATAATTCACAGACCACATGAAGCTTAAGAAGGAAGACCAAAGTGTGCATACATCTGTCCTTCTTAGAAAGGGGAATAAAATACTCAGGAGAGGAGATACAGAGACAAAATATGGAGCAGAGACTGAAAGAAAGACCATTCAGATACTGCCCCACCTGTGGATCCATCCCACATACAGTCACCAATCTCAGACACTATTGTGGATGTCAAGAAGTGTTTCCTGACAGGAGCCTGATATGGGTGCTTCCTGAGAGGCTGTGCCAGAGCATCACAATACAGAGGCAGATGCTCATAGCCAACCATTGGACTGAGCACAGGGTCCCCAATGGAGGAGCTAGACAAAGTACCCAAGGCACTGAAGGGGTTTACAGCCTCATAGGAGGAACAACAATATGAACTAACCAGAACCCCAGAGCTCCCTGTGACTAAACCACCAACTGAAGAACACACATGATGGGACTCATGGCTTTAGCTGCATATGTAGCAGAGGATAGCCTAGTAAGTCATCAATAGGAGGAAAGGCCCTTGGTCCTGTGAAGGTTCTATGTCCCAGTATAGGGAATGCCAGGGCCGTGAAGCAGGAGTGAGTGGGTTGGTGAGCAGGGAGATGGAATATGGGATAGGGAGTTTTGTTTTTGGTGGGGGACAAGGAAAGGGACTAGTACTTTATAAAGGGACTCTTTCCTGTTCCTCAGTGCACATGAACCTACTAAAATCTTGGAAGTAGAATTCACCTCAAAACTTCTTGGTTATGATACAGATTTCTTTAAGGGGAAGAGTTGCTCTGCAATCAAAGAATTCTGGATCTGTAAACAAGCTCATATCATGGAAATGAATGAGCTGCGACTTTCTTTTCATGACTCACTTTAGACTTGGTTTTCTCTCAAGGAAACTTGTTACATGTCAAGTCAGTGGCTCTAGCATCCTTCCTGTACAGTTCACTTCTAGGAGTCTAAAAAGATAATGGCCACTCCTCTTAGATAGGGATATAATTTTGTAATCTTTCTAAGAGCTGGTTTTCTATTCTTGAAATGAAAATATTATTATAATACTTTACACAGCAAATAAAATATTAAATAACAACATATTACTCATGTTAATATGTGTTAAATGATGTTGCCTTCATGACAAAAATGATAATCATATCAATAATCACAAGTAGACTATATGCTTTTAGACATCGATTTCTTTTGTAAACTGTATGTGTGCATGTGTGTGTGTGTGTGTTTGTGTGTGGGTGTGCATGTGTGCATGTGTGTGGGGGGGGAGGTGGGTCGGTGTGCATGTGTGTATGTGTGTGGGAGCTGTCTGGGTGTCTTTCGTGTCTGTGGCTGAGTATACTTTAAGACTCTTGAGACCCTAAATTTTTTAATGATATTGCAGTGCAGGTACAAATCCTACCTGCAAACAGAACTGTTCCTTGTTAAGAAATCTAGACATCAACGACGTCTTCCAATACTCTGAGCCACACTATTAAGGTATCCATATTCTTAGGGGGTTAGAGAGATGGCTCAGAACTTAAGAGCACTGTCTGCTCTTCCAGAGGTCCTGAGTTCAATTCCTGGCAACCACATGGTAGCTTACAACCATCTGAAATACAATCTAATGCCCTCTTCTGGTGTGTCTGAAGACAGCTCCATAGTTTTCATATAAATAAAATAAAATAAAATAAATCTTTTTTTTTAAAAAAGATCCATATTTTTTATTCAAAGCTTACTTTACTCATAAATTACATCTGAAAAGTATCCTGGATGAAAATTCTATAATTATATTTGACTCAATATGGAGCCTAGTTAAGATTACAACATACCCCAGCAAACTTGACACACAAAGTTGAGTAGCTAAAAACAAACACTCTGGGAAGTAGAGTGAGAGGGATGTGGGAGGTAGAGAGGAGTGGGAGGGAAGAAGGGGCCCAGTTCAGATATGTGAAGAAATGGGGAAAAGTATAGAAGGTCAGGAATTTGAAAGTAGGTATGAAGCTGTGGGGGAGGGGAAACTAGGGGTAGTCACTAGAGAGTCCCAGTGACCTAAGAGGTTCCCAGGACCCAGCAGGGAGGAATACGTAACAAAGGGGAGATAGAACCTGTAGACACCATATCCAGTGAATAGGCATGGCTCTCAGTTGAGGGATGAGGCCACCCAACCACCTCAAAAATATTAATCCCGTATTCCTCCTGGGAAAAAAAAATGTAGGGACAAAGTGTGGAGCATAAACTAAAGGAAAGACCATCCAGATACTTCCCCACCTAGGGATCTATGCCATCTGCTGACACCAAACCCAGACACTGTTGCTGATGCCAAGAAGTGCTTACTGACAGGAACCCTGTATAGCTGTCCCATGTGAGGCTCTGCCAGAGCCGGATCTATACAGATGTAGATGTATGCAGCCAAACATTGTACTAAGTGCAGGGACCCCAGATAGGGAAGTTAGGGCAAGGACTGTAAGAATTGAAGGTGTTTTCAACCTCATAGAAAGAATAACAATATCAATGAACCAGAACCCCCCAAAGCTCCCAGGGACTAAATCATCAACCAAAGAGTACACAGGGGGTACCCATGGTTCCAGCTGGATAGGTAGCAGAGGATGGCCTGATCTGGCATCATTAGGATGGGATGCCCTTGGTTCAGCATAGGGGAATGATAGGCCACTGAGGCAGGAGTGGGTAGGCGGGTAGGAGAGCACCCTCATAGAGAGAGGGAGAGGGAGGAGGAGATAGAAGACTTGTGGAGGGGAAACTGGAAAGGGGGATAACATTTGAAATGTAAATAAACAAAATAACCTATCCCGACCCGCGGGACATAAGTTATTCCATGGTTCTCAAGGGGGATTCTAAACCTAGATAGAAATGGGATAAAGGAAGAGACAGAGACAATGCATGTTTGTCATAGTCTCATTTACTGGGGGAAAAGGCTTCAATTTTTATAGTATACAAAAAGGGGTTAGGGAGTCATCAAAAGGAAGTAGTGAAGGACGGATGGGGGTGGCTTTCAGACTGCAAGTCTGAAACTTTCAGTGATTAAACACAGGTCCTTGATGTCGCTGCTCCGGAACACTGGGCGGCTTATCTCGAAGCTCCAGTCCTCCTATCAGCCCAAGATGACAGTTCCGGGCAGCTCTGGAATACTGGAAGACTCTCGTAACAGTCCTTGATGTTTGTTTAGGGCCAGAATCTTGCTGATTCCCACGAAATGGCCTTGCAGAGAGAGGGGAAAGGGTTCCTGACAAAGAACTATATGGCTCCCAGCTGCATGCTGTAAAAATGCCTGGGCTTCGGAAAGCCTGGGATGTAGGATGCCTGGGTTTTCTCAACCTGGTCCCTGACAATAACCAATAAAAAAAGAAAATGATAAAAGGTATCAATAAAGCTAAGAAAAAAACTCATGTGATTCTAAGTACATAACACATACCTATTCTCTAATAGATATTGACTTTAAAGATTTCTCAATGATACAGTAATTTCCCTAGGTTCAGTACCCAACTTTGAAAGACTGTTTAATCAAGAATGCCAATTCTACATAGTTTCACATCATAAACTGTAAAACTAAATTGTGTACCTAAGAATGTGACATTATACAAATCCCACAGAATGATTTCAAAATGAATTTAATTATTTAATTATTTAATTTTTTAATGTATTTGTTATTTATTTATACATATAACTCTCTCTGTGTGTATGTGAGTGTGTGTATGTGTGTACGTCTGTGTGTCTGTCTATGTCTGTCTGTCTTCAAGTGCAGAGGTCAGAGATCAACTTGTAGGAATCCATTACTATCTTCTGCCATGTATGGCTCAGAGACCTTCAATCATCAGGCCTGGCAGCAAGTACCTTTACGTCCTAAGCCATCTCACTGGCAATTACATATACAATAATATTTTGTTCCCTATACTGGAGATAAAGGGCAGCATATTATGCTTTGTGAAAGGTCTCAAGTTCTCTTTCAAAGAGAACCAGGGAAACAAACCCACAACTGTAGACGCACACTCTGCTTCCTCCTGCATTCCTTGACTCTTCCGATCAATAACCTCAAACAACTTACTTGACACAATGGCCTTGATTTGTTTGTTCAAATCCTACTTTCATTGGCAAGAATATGTGGAGACCAGAGGCGGTATTTTACTTTTCTTTATAGGATTTGTGATTTTTTTCTCAGCACCCATTGAACCTTCAGCAAATGTTTGCTGACTTGAATCACACACTGAAGTGGGAATGTATTTTCATATATAGTTATTATATGCTTCAATCATACTGAGTTTGGTTTTATCAGCTCCACCAACAAGTGAACACACATTTTGTAGGTTACCATGAACCAAATTTATTAACTCATCATCTGGCAAAACATCAGCAGGCTCTATTTCTTCCTGGAGGCTCTACAGGGAAATATTTTCTTGCTCATTCTATTCTTAGCAATGGCAAGTTCATGTTGATGTAGGTAATAATTCACCATTTTCATATTAGCCACTTTTAAGAAATCCTCAATGTTTAGGAACAATTTTATTTATTGACATGCCTCTATCCTACAGTGTCAGAGCCAGTAATGGCATGACAAGTCTCTCTCATACATTAAACTGATATTGCCCTCTCCTGTGTGAGGTCTTCCTGATCCTTCTCCCCAACATGATGGTCACTTACATAAACCAGGATATAGTTTTATTTATAATTTAAGGAGTTAATCAAATCTGCAGTTCTTTTGGACATGCAACTTACCTTCACTCTAGCTTCTGTATTTGGTATATTTGTATCCATTTCATTGTTCAGTTTGCCATATGGATATCATTGCTGTTACTGTTATGTTTTTGATGAACACACTAAGGACAGGTGACATGGCTCATGATAATTTATAGTTGAATGGTAAACCCTTATAAAATTCATATTGAAATGTCATTTCCATCAAAGCAGTCTTAACATCATAAGATCCACAATTGATTGATCCAGGAGGGTTCCTCACTCAGATATTCAACTAATGTCATTATAAAAACTCAAAGCCTGTTCTATATGGCCCTTCTAGCCATATCCCATTATTTCATGAGATACAGCAGCAGCAGCAGCAGCAGCAGCAGCAGCAGCAACAGCAACAGCAACAGCAACAACAGCAGCAACAACAAAATTCTTCCATGGTGAAGGTACAGACTCTAGAACTGTGAAAATAAAATTATCTTCTTTAAACATCAGCCAGCTTTGGGTAATTTCTTATAGATGCACAAAATTCACTCTGACAGTCTTCTAAACTATTGGTAGGAGATTTTTAGAATTTCAGCAAAAGAGTAGCACCGTTGCTTGAAAGCTAACAAAACGAGCAGTGTGTTTTAAAGCCACTTGGTTCAATTAGAAGTGTATTTGTAAATAACAAATAATTATATGACATGGGGGCGCTCTAAATGAAGACAAATACTACTTCACACTTGTATATATAACACTGTGAATACAAAACTTTACAAATCATTCTTTTGCTGTTGGGCATCTCATTACATCAGCTTAAGGACTGTCTAAGTATAGCAGCCCCTCAACAAACAAAAAAAAATAGCAACTCAGAAAAGAACAACATATTTCTTTATGTGAAGAGAAAACATAGCCTAGAGTCATACAAACTCTTCTAAAACATTTGGGTTTCAACATTTTTTTGTACTTATAAACATTTCAGTACAGTATAATGATAAATTAAAACTATGAGCCAGTTCACTGTCCTGAAGTCCAATCATGACTTCAGAAAACTAGTAAGAGAAAGGTATGAAATGTTTATTATTTTGTTATTGCTTTGCTATTTTATTTCTTCTTTTTACTGAAATATTATATATAAAATTCGAATTCAAAATTATGTATTCTGTACCTTAATATCTTCTTGTGACTCTGATATCCAAAAGTAACAATACAATCTTCAAACATTCATATAGGCTACTGAATGTGTTCATATAGAGTTCTGTGCCCAATTTCGTCATCAGATCAAGTTGTAGCTGATGGAAAAATAGCTACAAAATGTCCACTATTACTTGGCATCAACTGCTACCCATTCACTATTATAATTAATTTAAAACAATACCTATTTTACATGGATAGGCAAGCTCACATCCATTTCCTCTGTAACAAGTCACTTGAATCACCAGAATCATCCTTCTGTGGCATAACAGTGAAGGAAGGGAGAAAGGCTAAATACGCACAAGAAAAAAACAAAACAATAAACCGTTACTCTTTTCGTATGGACTCAAATGTAGTCAGAACTCTTACCATTTGCAAACGCCATAGAGCTAGTGGTTTTTATTAAAATTTGCTTTAATTTCTCACTAGAATATAAACAGAGATAGTAAAAATAAAAGGTCTTAGTCAATTAGTATACATGAGCACTCATGCCATGTACAGATAGGTTTTACTTGCAATTGGGCAACTCGCTTAACCATAATATCTGTTGTATTTCCCATCTTTAAAAAAGAGTCATAAATAAGTCTATTATCTATAAGAAATTGACTCTGTCTGGGCAGACAGTCTGTATGATTTCAGATAACTTTCAGATCTGCCTGCTTTCTCTGCTCTAGCCTGCCTAGACTACACCACAAATAGCAGCCCCAGCCATCTGGAAGCTGGGAAATAAACCCGCTTCTGTACAGGACTGGGAAAAGTGAGTTTTGTCTTTAAATTTTCTGTGTACAAGCACTTCTTCACTGACTTTCATGAACCACACCAGTGACTGACAGGGTTCACTCATGTCAGGGTATAAAAGCCTGCAGGCTAATCAAAATCCAGATGTCTTCAATGACCTTGTGATGTCAATAATCTTTTGAGATACATTCTAAGAAACACCTTCCTAAACCCCGTGTAAATGGGAGTGCTTGTTGAATCCACCCCAGAATGTGCTGGTAACACCTGTGCTTGGCTCCAGTTATTAAAAAAAAAAATGTTCTTGCAACTATGGTTGTACTGCAGTTGGTTAAGTCAAACTTCCCCGAAGAGAATCTGTATACACAGGAACGCAGAATCAACTGGTGTGGCTAGGGAAATCCTGAAAAGTAACAACCAAGAAACCAAAACAGTGCACTGGCAGATGCAAAGGCCACCCAAAGCCAAATTACATTAGATTTACCCCTTGTCTGGACAAGGTATTGGCTTTTTAAAGAGACATTTTATCTGAAATGAAAGTACAGTAACGTAATTCTTCACTTTCCCTTTACTCCCCAAGTACAAAACCACATCCCTGCTCTCTCAAATCCACAGCCTCTGAGCTCTTTTTTTTTTTTTTTTAAAAATTGATGTATGTGTGGATGAGTGTGTGTATTACACACACACTCAGTTTGCATTCTTTTACACACATATACACAAACACACACAATATGTATATGTTTTCAGGGGTAATTATTTGGTATAAGACAACCAATTGATGTATTCATCCCTAGGGAAAATTATTTTCTACAGTTTTCTTCATTGCCTTGTTGCTTATAGTTCTTTGTCTGGGATTGGAAATTCTTAAGATTTTCCTCTTACACATTGATTTATCTGGTGGTGTTTTTCTTGATTAGTTCTTGATTAGGAGGTAGTCATTTCTAAATATTTATCTTCATACCACAAAAAGAAAATTCTCTATTAAATATATGAAAATCATTACAAAAACAAACAAACAAACAAACAAACCCAACCAATTAACCAACCAAACAAACCCAAACAAATGCAACACCCCACAGCTGATAAAATTGCAGAGAACAGGTGATTGTGAGATGCTCAGCTCCAAGTCATGCATCCTCTACTCAATTCCTGTACTGTGCTGGATAAAATAATACTGCTTGTCTTCTACAAAGTCATCTGAGAACAAAACTCCAGTACTGTTGTTGCCCACTAGATCCATAGGCTTCTGAATTCCCTACTAGGATTTCTCCCTAGTCTTTTTATATTGCCCCAAGGGTACTGCCTGCTTACAAAAGTCTAGTTCAATTCAGTTCAAACTAACCAAGATTAATTGGAATTCATGAACTAGGTAAAAACTGAGTTTAGGAAAACTGTCATTGTAATGGTATAATGACTAAAAAATATGAATTTAAGTGACATTTTTAACAGCACTGCAGTTAGAGTTCCATAAAATTGCTTATTCAATTAATTTAATCCAAGGCACCAACGCACAAGAGTCCGTTCTCCAAAGTTTATAAAAATACAATATCCTGCTTGGGACTATATAATAAACATGCTTAAAATAATTGAACAATTCTGAAAAATCAAGTTAGCAGTAGTCTTCCATGCTGCAAATGACTTACCATGAAAGCTCTTAAGAGGCTGAGCCACATGAGCATTTAGGCATAGCTACACAGCTGCTTTACAGTGGAAATATTTGTTTTCAGAAAATAATGAACTGTGTGACAGCTTTTACATTCACCTCAGATGTTTGAGATGTTGTTAATAAAAGTACCATAAATACACTCTAGAAAGAGACAGAAATCTGTAGATATACGCCTGCCTGACATGTGTAACGTTGTGTGTTCAAATCCCATTACTACAAAAGAAAAAAAGGAAAACAAAACAAAACAAGAAAACAAGAAAACAAAACAAAACTGACTACAACAAAGGAAGGAAATGCAAAGAAAGGCACCTATTCCTTACAATTGAACTGCACTTCTGAATAAGAATGATTAAAACAAACATAAATCAGAATATATCTAAATACATAGTTGTGAGAAATTAAATATTTAAAAATACATTAAAATAAAGTTTCTTTATATGGTGCCATAAATAGGATAAAATTTAGGATTTAGAAGTAACTGAATATTTAGAAGTAGCTGAATATTTATAAATATTTACCTTTTCTTTAAAAATTTATTATTCATATCTGAAACTTCAAATCTGTGGTGTGCGTGTTCAAATGTATTAAAGCTTAAAGTATTCCAGTATTGGAAGGACAGAAGATCAGTCTATTAACTCTCCCAGGAAATCTAGGAACAGATGACTCGATTTGTTAAGACCAATGTGCAAATAAGGATTTGTGCTGAGGCACTTTCCCCAAGTCTAGTGGGTGTTTGTTTGTTTGTCACTGCAATTACTAGTAATTTCCACAGCAATCATGAAAACACACCTTTTTCCTGTCTGGGATAAGGCTGATTATTTGTTTTACATAGCTCGGTTAGATTAACATTAGTGATTCTTGTGAAATCAGAACAACACACACTGACTCAGCTGTTCTCACATACTAAAGTGGGTTGCTGGAGACCGTGCAGGGTATACAGGGAAAGTCAGCTGCAAGGAAGGCAGACAACCAGTGTAGTGCAGCGGTCCTGTGCTGCAATAACCCACAAAGGAAACGGGAATTGATTGCTCCGAGAAAAGGCAAAGAACAGTTAAGTGTACTGGGGAATTGTCGTTAATTCTAGATGTGAGTTTTACTTTAAATAAAGGAGAGATCCAAAATGAATGCAACTCCTCAATATTTTTATATTTCTTTTGAGTTTTTAAGGTTATTGCCTTGAACTAAGAATTAATATGTTGTTCTAAAATCATTTTTTAAAAAATTCCCTTAATATCCATTATATTTTCATTTATTCCATAATGCAGACATTTTAATGAATCCATATGCCACTGTTGTATTAACAATTATATGAAGTCAAAAATAGCATTAAAGAGAATTTCAGCTACCTTAGAATTGGCTTCTACAGCAAGAAAGAAGGCTTAGCACCAAGCAGCCCACACAGAGGACATGGATTCAGCTCCCAGAACCTCAAACTAGCTTCCAAACTTCTACTCTAGCTACAGGGGACTTCTTCTGGCTGCTGAGACACAAAAGACACAAGAGACACAATGTGGCATAAATTTATGTATGTGGGCAGCCACTTATACACATAAAATAAAAATATAAATCTTCACAAAAGAAACTACATACACGTCTCCCAACTGGATAGCCAATGGGCCTGAAGAAACTAAAACTAATTCCAAATTCACCTGAATGTACAGCTAGTACAACCCTTAAGGTATGGCTAATGATGGAAAGACACAGGTGAAGCCCAGGAAGGGTGCTTCTAAGTATTAGACAGCTTTATGCTCAGAATACATCTCTGAGCCTTCTCCTACAGGGAGATAATCAACCGAAGCATTTTACATTTTAGTTTCCTTACTAATTCCAAAATCCATACATGAGAACCAGAATTCAAATATAGATCAAAATTTGTAGAAATGGTTTTTTGAAGTGGAAAGTTAAACACACACACACACACACACACACACACACACACACACACACACTTTTCGGTCACATATAAATAAAATCCGCAGGTCATTTTAAAGCAAGTGTATAATGTAGAAAATAGTTATTTAAGGAAAGTAAGGGATTTGCTGTGAAACAAAAATCCTGGTTAAAAAATTAATAATAATAACAAAAGACTGTTATTGTCTATAAAATAAACTTTCATTTCATTTCATAGTTATCACTTCAAATTACATGAACAATCTCATAATTAGGACTGGGGATATGACTCAGTGTATGAAGTATTTCTCCCATAAGCATGAAGGCTGAGCTCAAATCTCCAAATTCCATGTTTAAAAAAATTCAAAAAAAAATCCACATGTGATGATGGATGTATTTACTGAAATACAGGATTATCTTGGTTATAATTATATATATTATTCCATAAAACCACTATACTGAATTTTTTGGAAGAATGGCAAGTTATTGAAAATTTTAAAAGTACATTTTTATGCACATTTTACAAAAGAAAGGC
The DNA here is from genome assembly GCF_900095145.1 of Mus pahari. Lineage (NCBI taxonomy): Eukaryota > Metazoa > Chordata > Mammalia > Rodentia > Muridae > Mus > Mus pahari. The sequence continues at coordinate 138,196,000 of NC_034593.1, forward strand.
TTAATTGACACCTTATTTAAATCCAGAAGCAACATGCAGTTGTTCCCAAATGTATATGAAATAAATATTATCCAATCTGTAAACAGGACAATGTGGTTTTACAATGGAAACCTAGGCTTCTCTTTTTCCTGATCTTCATTCTTCTTTTACCTTGACCCTAACATTCCCTACTAAGCATCTATAGTGAATTAGAGGTGATACAAACCCAGCTGTTCTTCCATTGAGTGCCCTGGTCAATTGCCCTTCTCTTGAACCTGACCTAGTTCATAACTTGTTTTTAATGAGAATAGTGTAGAAATCACATGGTGTAATTGAGCATGAGTTTTAAGAGCTCTGAAATACTGCGCTAATACTCTCCAAACATTTTCTCGAGGAGCACAACTTCAATGCACTGGGAAGGTCTCACTCCAAGCTAAGATTACAAATAGAAGAACTAAGGCACTTTCATGGATAGACTAATCTGAGACCCTAGCACTTCCAGTAATAGCTACTTATAACAAGGGTGAGCACTATGGGATATTTCTCCCATGAAGTTTCCAGATACTACACTCACAGCTGAAACCAAGTGAAGAATAATTATTGCATGACTGATACTTTTTAAAACATGAAGCATAACAGGTTGAAAATAATTTGCTTTTGTAACGTTATACTAGATAGCTGCAATAATTTTAAAGGGTTAAAAGCAAAATGGAATGTGTTTAAACAAGTGTTCATGCATAAGTTCTTGACTTCATCTCAACACTGTGCAAGTTCATGTTAAGTGGATAGATTTATCCCTGCTTAGGTTCTGTGTCAATACTGGCAATGGCTGGCAGCCTACCACAAATGTCACAAATTCTCTTAGAATTCGGCATGATTGTTGCTGCTTCTAGATTAAAGTCAACTTCAGAGCCAGGCGTGGTGGCACACGCCTTTAATCCCAGCACTCAGGAGGCAGAGGCAGGCAGAT
>NC_034593.1:138197228-138257401 GCF_900095145.1 Mus pahari
AAAAACAAAAAAAAAACAAAAACAAACAAAAACAAAACAAAAAGTCAACTTCAGTATGTGTTTTTTGTTCCCCCAGGCCCACAAAAAACATCTTTCATTTTAGTTGAGATCTATACCAGCATCCTGGATCACTTTTTGCACAAAATGTTACTACTTAACCTGAAACTTTTGTTTTATTCTGAAGTCAGGAATGCAGGAGAGACCTCAGTCACTCAGCTCAAACATCCTCAGGCATATTCAACTCACATTCCTGTGAGCTGCTTTTATTGTCTGTTTTGGCTCTGATTAAATGAGGTACTAATATGACGGGACATAGAATGAAAGAAGTGCTGTAAGAGTCTCTGTGATTCACAGGAAGGTAACGAAGAGATACTGGGTAAAGAGAGTAAGAAAATGGTGAGAGGTGGTTTGTAACAAGGTCAATTCAAGAGACCACTGATGGAGAAGTACTGTCCACTGAAGCAAATGCAATGGAATATTAAAGGTGATGAAGAATTGATACCAGACACTGGATCTAATAATGATACATGAGCAATGTGGACACAACAGAAATAACAATAAGCCCAGAGATTAAGGAAGTCAGAAGAGAGAAGAGAATATTACAAAAAAGTCACTAAGATACACAGGTTATCAACACAGAAGATAGACACATCAGTTATAAATTTTCCAAACTGTATCTGAATGTAGAATAATTAATCTCAAATTAGTGATTTTTGCAACATGAAGTATTTCATTTAAAGAATGTGCTGTTATAAAATTCTAACAGATATTGGAAGTTTTTGAAGAGGGAGCACATGGCTTATTTAGAAACCACATCTGGATAGTTTTCATTTATTTTCATTTAAAGTTATAGCCAAATTCATCTTAAACATTTCGTTGCATAATTTTTCAATATTTGAATATGTAGTGGTTACTGTCATGGGAGAGGTATAATTAAAACTTGATTATGAGCTCATTTACAATTAGATTTCTTTTTTATTAAAAAAAAGCAGAAACATTCGTTTTATCAATTCTACACACAATTACTTATGATCTTAAAACATTGCTCAAAGTTTGAATTTTACTTGAGTAATACTAAGCAATAGAGAAGGTTGCAGCATGACTACTGAGGTAGCCTCTGTGGTGAACAGAATTTGAATCGTCTGAACCTACTTAAATTGCCAAGTGTTGCAGCATACCTATAAACATAGCTTAGATGGCTGGATCTTGGCGCTTCCTGGCTCGCCAGTTTTGTAGGAATGGCAGCACCATTTCAGTGAGATAACATTTACGAAGAAGAACTCCTAATCCTTTCAAAGAAGTCAGCATTACCCTAATACCTAGACCAGTTGAAGACATAATAAGAAAATAAAGATCAATATTCTGATTAACATAAATGCAAAATTACTCAATCAAATACTTGCAAGTCACATTTATATGTATTACCCACTAAAATATCAGAGATGCAGGAATGACTCAACATATATTGTCAATAAGTATACTATAATCAAACACATAGACTTAAAACCAAAATTACACCATAATAGAAAATAAAATAAGATGTAGAAGTGAATGCAGACACTTCCACTTCAAACTTAGCTCCTGCATACAGCTGCGTGCTTGGCATACCTGTACACACATGTACATACCTGGACATACATGAGTTCCCCCTACAAAACTGGCAAACCAGGAAGCCCCAAGGATCCAGCCACCTAAGCTATGTTTATAGGTATGCTGCAACACTTGGCAATTTAAGTAGGTTCAGACGATTCAAATTCTGTTCACCACAGAGTTTACCTCATTAGTCATGCCTCGACCTTCTCTATAGCTTAATATTACTGAAGTAAAAGTCAAAAATCAAGACAGGGGTGGGGAAGGATGGAGGGAGGGAGGAAGGGAGGGAGGGAGGGAGGGAGGGAGGGAAACATATACAGAGATATACAGAGTAAATGTAATTTTTTGTTTAATCTGCAGTTGCTTCAAGTTCACAGGACTTCAAGAACTCTAATTGACAACAACTATATGACAAAGGCATATAGTTTAATTAAACAATTTCCTCCTAAAATAAAGAACTATAGAATTTTCATGATTATGATGATGTGAAGCACACAAATCTGAGCAATATATGTTCCCCTCAAAATAGCCTGTACAATGTCTTACAGTGAATTCAGTCTTTCCTGTTAACCATGCTTCTACTAAATCCAGTACATAGAGGTTTCATTTCATGTAATACATGTTTTGATCCTCTACATTTACAGTCAAGTTATTCCTGGAAAATGCTAACATATATTGCAGAAAACATCATAAGAAGTCAAATGTAGTTGTGTATAAGGTGGTCATGTTTCTTTTATTCATTTGTTGAAATACAACCAGAGAAAAACTTAAGAATTGTTTCTTAAGTACATCCATATTTTTTAACATATTTGTGATTAAAATGTACTTTTAAAGTATTCTTTAACTGTATTCACTTAATTAAGCTCAAGAAGACAGCTAAGCAGTTCACAAAACAGAGTTACCCATGCACACAAATGCTTGATTAATTGGATAAAAGGGAAGAAAATTTTCAAAAAATAATGTTCATGTTTGAGACACATTTTATTCAGTTATTATTATTTTTTGTCTCCCATATATTACATCCAATTACAGTTTCCCCCTCCCTACACTCCCCCCAGTTCCTTCCCTTCTATCTGCCTCTGGTTGTATGAATTTGTGGATTGTGTTCTTTTGGTATGCAGACCCTCTGTCTGGCACCTACAGTCTTTCCTTCCCCCTCTTCTACAGGGTTGCCCAGTTGTACCTAATGTTTGCCTGTGGGTCTCTTCATTGGTTCCCATCAGGTGGTGGATGAAGCCACTTGCTAACACTCCATTGGTATATTAATATAAAAGGATGCGATTAGGAAGCATATTTCTAATCATTGAGCAGGATAGATTAGAGCAAGATTCATCATAGCCACATCTTCAAAACATTTAGGGACTTCACCATGGGGGAGGAGCTTGGAAGTAGAGGAAAGTCTTGGCCTTGTGTCTTGCAGGTAGAGCCAACAGCCTCATTGAATTTCATACTGCCCAGTGAAAAAGCAAAAGTCGGCTTCCCTTTCACCATTCAACAACTCTTCCTTCTCTAAAATATCTGTGGCCCTGAGGTAAGTGTTAACCACAGATTGAAGAACTTCACAAGTACATAGGAAGTATCACTTCTATGACAAAAGGATGGATAGCAAGGATAGAGGCTGGATGATAGGGGGAAGACAAAGCTTCAGAACTGACAGATGATCCTGGCACCTCAGTCAAGTATGGGGTACTAAGACAACAGTAGGTGCTGAAGGTAAGAATAAGAGGCAGTTAGTGAGTGGACATGGAAGCTCTCTGAATGACAATGAGCCCTACTTACATAAGTGTATGACATCCTATTACAAGTATATACTGTTAATTTGTATTTATCTGTTTGAATATGAGGGTGGTGTTGGTTTTTCCCTACGCCCTATGGCTCGGTGATTTCTTCCACTTCTGTAGCTCCACCAAGAGTTAGTCCAGTACTCGGTGTTCTTCCTTGTCTCCACCTCCCACATCTCCTGAATACAGATGAGAGAAATAGCATCCTGACTGTTAACGGAGTCCCAGCCATCCAAGCCAGGTTACTCTTAGCTGTGGAGCCAACTCCCCTGTCCCCCTGTAAGATTTCAGAAAATGGATTACATTTCAAACAGAACTCTACTCAAACCATTTTTCAGATTCAACAAAGCATATAAGCCTTTCCTCGGTAGTGTTGAAATGCACAGGGAAGCATGGAGTATGCAAACTTGCATTGCAAAATTAGATCTACATTTTCCTTCCTATTCACTTTTTACTCTGAAACAGTATTTAACTTTTTTCAACATGAGAAAACTCTCACTATGCAGTATTTTGGGAAAAATACATATATTAAATCTAAATTGGTTATATGTTTTTATTTGTTTCAAAAATTTATGCATTAATAATGATGTATAGTGCTAGAAAAAATCCATTTTGACATCTAGCCAAAATAAAGAATATTCTAAGACTACAAAGAATACTTATTCTTTTTTTGTTTGTTTGTGTGTTTGAGACAGGGTTTCTCTGTGTAGTCCTGGCTGTCCTGGACTCACCCTCTGCCTCCCAAGTGCTGGGATTAAAGGTGTGCACCACCACGCCTGGCTTCTAAGAATACTTATTCTTTACTAGCTGATTTAACAATAGTACATTACACAATGGTTGTTCTAATATTATCTATCAACCTGTCATTCAATACAAATAATAAAATATTGAAAGGGTAAAAGCCATTAATAATAAAACAAAATATTCCAGGTCAAGTTTTTCCATGGAAGAATAGAAGGCAGATTTTTAAAAATTCGTTTATTTTTATTCTTTAATCTTTTTTTACAGGCTAGAATTCATTTCTCTCCCAGTCTGTGCCCCCTGACCAATCCGCATTCCACACCTCATCCCACCCCACACGTCTCAAAGAGGCTGTCCCCACTCACCCACCCCCACCCCACCAGACTTCCCCAGTCCCTAGAAACCTCAAGTCTCTCAAGAGTTAGGTGCATCTTCTCTCACTGAGGCCAGACCAGAAAGTCCTCTGCTGTATATGTGTCAGGGGCCTCATATCAGGTGGTGTATGTTGCTTAGATGGTGGCTCAGTGTCTGAGAGATCTCAGGGGTCCAGCTTAGTTGAGACTGCTGGTCTTCCCATGGGGCCACCATCTTTCTCAGCTTCTTCCAGTTTTTCCCCAATTCAACTTCTGTCCTTTAGCTAGGTGCTAGTATTTGCATCTGACACTTTTAGCTGCTTGTTAGGCCTCTCAGAGGGCAGCCATGTTAGGCTCCTGTCTGCAAGCACACCACAGCATCAGTTACACTGTCAGGGCCCCATACCTTCCCTTGAGCTGAATCCCAATTTGGGCTTGCCATTGGACCTTTCTCTCATGCTCTTCTCCATTTCTGTCCCCCACCATTCCTTCAGACCGGAACAACTCTGGATCAGAGCTTTTGGCAGTGGGATGGCAACCCTATCACTCTACTTGATGTCCTCTCCCTCCACTGGAGGTGTATTCTGTAAGTTCTCCCTACCCACTGGATAGCACTTGATCCAAGGTCCCTCCCTTTGAGTCCTTAGAGTCTCTCATCTCCTAGGTCTCCAGTACATTCTACAAGGTCGCCCCACATCCTACCTCCAGAGGTTGCCTGTTTCCTGGGTATTCTGCACTTTTTTTTGGCTAATATTCACTTATTTGTGAGTACATACCATGAATGTCCTTTTGGGTCTGAGTTACCTAACTCAGGATGATATTTTCTAGTTCCATCCATTTGGAAGACAGATTTTTTTAAAGGTATTAAAGTCACATAGATATTAGATTAGTCTGGAGATAACAAGCCCCACACTGATACCATTATTTAAGATACCTAATTATATGTTCTAAATAATATGTTTGTGCATATTCTATAGAAAATATATAAGCACATGTTACAAACAGCTAGGAGAAAACATCTTTTCTATTCAGTTACTATTAGATTTTGTGGGAAATTCCAATCTAAGCAATAAATGTAAAAATCCAAAACAAAAACAACAAACAAAAAACAAACAAACAAACCAATAATAGCAGTTAGTACAAGAACCTGAAGAGCAGCAAGTTGTCAATGCATGACTAGAGCTAGGAATGGAAGGAGGTCATTTTAAGCCACTGAAAAGCAGAGCAAATTATGTCAGACATAAAGGATTTAAATTATTGTGCACTAATTGCCAATGGAAGCCATGTTAGCTCTCCCATCTAACGTGATATAAATATCACTGGATAAGCCTCAAACTACATTTTAAATTTAAGAGCAGACTCTTCCCTTGGGTAGTCTCATAATGCCACATATATTTTAAGATTAGAGGGTGCACATCAGCTGGAGGATGTTATGAAACTTGTAACAAAAGCAGTTTCGCCTTACAGATCAGAATCCTGGCTGTCATAGGGATCGGAATGTTTCAGTGTTCTTTGGCAATTCCTTTTTATTTTCAGAACTTGCAAGTATTCATTTTTTTTCAAGTACTGCAATGATATCAATTTTATAGACATTGTTTATAACATAATCTGATCTCAAAGTCATATTACTAACTTTTGCTTTTCAATACTGGTTACTTTTATAGCTGAGCATGGAGCACACTTGTTGAATGAGATTTGTCTATAGACAGTCTTATTATGGTGCAAGGGCCAGGAGGCATTCTCTTCTGGGTTTAACCATCTACAGTTGTCTTTCTTTCTAATAGTTTTATGAACTGTATCTTGATCATGTAAAGACAAGGGAAATCACTGTTTCTGTTGTGACACAAAGACAAACTACTTTCAGTTTAAATATACTCCTGGCTAGAAAAATGTAATAAAGCATGCTATCTATTGCAATGCATTAAACATTTCTTGAAGTTAAATTGAGGAATTATACATGGACACAAATAGTGTTTGTGTGAGTGATTGGATTTCCCCTCCTGGAAACAATAAGAATATTTCAAAATTTTCCAGATCAACTCCCCAAAGTTGGAAAACATATTTAATTTCAGGATATCTGTTAAAGCCTAGAGAAAAGAGGAATCAATATGAAATTCAAATCAATCTATATATGAACCTTGACTTGGGAATATATTTTGATGTGAAACATGTTCTCACATGCAAGCTCTAATAAGGAAATATCTTCTGACTATGAAGAAAGCATTAACTTTTGGCATTAATCCTTTCCTGTACCCCCAGTCTATTACCACATTCGCATCAGAGTACCCTTTAGTTTTCATTGTATGACTGTTCATCATTTATTTCATGTATTCACCAGTATCATTAAGAATGCCCTCATGCTAATGACAAGACACAGCTAAAAATGTGATTTCTCCTTCCTTTGCAGTATGGAGTGGCTCCAACAATTTACAGAAAAACATCAGTGTGTTTGAGTTATAAAAAGAAATGTGTGAGAAAAGACAATTACTTTGGGAAACATGTTGCCCTTGCCAATAAAAGAATACCCTTCAGGACTGATGAAGTATTAGGATGCTAAATCTACAAATATCACGTAAAAGGGAAAGAAATGAAATATATTCTAATTATAGTAATGGAAATTGACACACACACACACAGAGGGAGAGAGAGAGACAGAGAGAGACAGAGACAGAAAGAGAGACAGAAAGAGAGACAGAGAGATGGGCAGAGCACAGGTGCCTTGCACATCCCTAAGATTATTTCTGGTGTTATGGTTAGCCAGCTACATCTGTCAACAGGCTATAGAACTCAGCTATCACAACAGTAATGTAGAGATTTGTGGAGCTATATTGTAGATGCAGATAATTTCTACTTTAATTTAAAGTATGTAAAGGGTGTTAGATTTTGATAATAAGGGCAAGCCTAATGCAAGAGTTCAAATATAAAGCATAGAGACCACAAAGAGACAATCTGCTTCTGACTGAAGGGAAGACGTCTCCATTCTGCCTCCAAAATATCAATCTGGGTCCCTTATTTCTTCCATTCGACTAACTGATTCCAAACATAGAGCAATATGTTTACTATGCACTATATCTGTGTACACATTTATGCATATATATATATATATATATATATATATATATATATATATGCATAACACACACACACACACACACAAACACACACACACACACACACACACACATATATATTTGAAGCCTGACTGATGCATGGTAGAAAGGAACCTTACATGCACTCATAGATGTTTTAAGACATTTCCCTGTTACCATGACAGTAAAGACATTGTGGAAACAAACTTTATATAAGAGGAATTTCTACCGACAAGTAACAGCTGTGTCCACATGAAAAAGGCATTATTATTTCAGGTTTGTTTTCATGAATTTATTCATTTTGTTTTCAAAATATCTGCAAAATCATTATGTAACCATGCAGCATTATCAATTTCACATTTCCACAAATTGTGCTGCAGGTCAGCTCTTTTCCTTCCTTCCAACTTTCTGTCCAGATACTATGAAAATTGAATTTATTTTTGTAGCCAACCCTGAGGACAGTGCTAGCAGGTAGGTGATAAAATAGGAAATTCTTGTCATTGTTTTTTTCTCTAAGGTGACCTCTCTAAAACATCTGTCATAGCAGAAGATTTAGCAACTGACAATGAAGTACTATGTTACTTTAAAGGCAGCCCATCATTGAAAATATTTTAGTGTGACACATTTCTCTAAATACATATCTAAATATTGACAGTCATTTAAAAATCTCACGAGGTTTTTGGCACATGTATATATATATATATATACACACACACACACACACATGTCTACCTGTGTTCCTTACCACTGTCACCTTTATTTATTAATACAGCATTCCTTGCAAATCCAGAGAGCCCTGTTTTAGCTTGCTCCTGCTGGCCTGCGATGAGAGGTTCTCTGTCTTTACTTCTGCTGCATGGAGACAGTAAGAGGCTGTCACATGCATATGGCTTGACTTGTATTTTAGCGATCTGGAGCCTAATGCTGATGACTCTTGCGTGGCATGCTCCTTATCTTCTGAGATGCCTTTCCATCTTCTGGAGTATCATTTCTAATTCTCAAATGCAGTAAGTGTTTAGAACGTAAGAATACAGCAAAGAAAAGCAGTGTGCTCTTATTCCAGGCCCTCAGAGCAATTATGCAGCTTGCCCTGGGCAGTGGCGCTGAAGAAAGCTTTCCTCAAATAAAAGTTGGTGTAAATTGCAATAAACAGCAACACTTTAAAATAATTGCCTAATCAATATTAATTCCTCCGGTATCTATTTAACAGCATTAATCACAGTGAACTCATCTAGTATTAATGTGAATGTCACAAGTAATTCAATTGGATTTCCTCTGTAATTCAACATTAATTACCTTAACTGGGTCATTATTTTAAAGTTTTACCAAGTAAACATGAAAATAAAAGCAATAAAATGATGCATTACAGAATTAAAATATAGGCTATTCATTATAACTACATATAATAAACTAATTCAATTAAATATTTCCTTGAATGTTTAAATTTATTGGTATATGACTATACTAGTGCTTATTTAAAAATTATAACACTTTCTTTAACCGTATTTGTCAAAAATAATTGAATCATATGAAAAAATTTCAAATATTAACATTTCCTCTTTAATTTCCAACTCAGCAAAATACATACTGTTAACTATTGAGTTCCTGTGCATGAGACACACATATTTTCCTGTAACCTGCTTTAAAGTCACTACTTTATTATAGTGCTGTGTTAATGTGTGAATGATTTTGTTGTTTTTGGTTTTCTTAGTACTATGAGATCATCAGTATGTACAGACCACTAAGATGGATATATTTAATTTAGGATTGTCCATTCACTTTTAATGTTATCTTTTAAATATGCTGCCATTTAAGAGCACAGTATTGAAAACTATGGAAAAGAGAAATAAAGAGGAGAGGATGGAATATGAGAGAACAGAGAGGAGAAGGGAAGGGAAGACACAAAGAACTAAGGAAAGAAAGGAGGAAAGGAATTATGGAAGAGTAGAAAGAAGAAAGAAAAAACAAAAGGAAGGGAAGGAGGAAGGGATGGAGAGAATGAAGAAAAAGGAAGGAAGGAAGGAAGAAAGAGGAAGGAAGGAAGGGAGGGAGGATGAGAGGGGGAAGGAGGGAGGAAAGTGGGGAAAAAGAAAGGAAGGGAGGGAGGAAGGGAGGGAGAGAAGGAAGAAAAAGGGAGGAAGGAAGGAAGGAAGGAAGGAAGGAAGGAAGGAAGGAAGGAAGGAAGGAAGGAAATAACTGAGTATGAATGACAAAGCCCTAAGTGTTCCTAAGCCCTAAGTGGCAGAATGAATGTTATTTACAAATAAAAATCTGAGCTGCTGCAAACTGATAATAAGCAAAATTACTGGGATAGTTTGAAAATTTCTCTGACTTTTCAGTTTGGGTTTGATGTCCTGATCTCAAGAAAATTTTTGTTGAAACATGACAAAATGCAGTTGCTGTGTCTAACAATATATTTTACGTTTGTACTTCATATGTAACTACTTTCAAGGACATGCTTTATTTAACTTTGCATATGCCTTGGCTCCTCAGAGGGTGTTTTGAAAAATAAATCTTCACTGGGGAAAGACTGAAGTAATGAACTGATCAGTATTTATCTCATTGTATTTAGCAATCAATAACAATTCCTAAAGTTATTATGTGGTGAATTGGACAATACCCCTTCATATATACATATGTGTTTACATATATATTATATATTACACACATAATTATAATCATATGTAGATTAAATATGGTACACATATTTCTACATGCCTTAAAAACAGCACTTTTAAAATGGAATAATTCATGTACTTGCAATACATAAAAATGAACCTGAAACTTGATTGTAACTTGGCCCAAGAAAAGTGACTCTATGTTTACGACTGCTCTATTCATAGTAGCCAGAAACTAGAAATAAGCTAAATGTTCATTAAAGGATAGATGGATAAAGAAAACATGGTACATTTACCCAATACAATATTACCATTAAAATGATATCATAAAATAAGTAGATAAAAGGATAGACCTAGAAAAAAAATCATTCTTAGTAGCTCAGCCCCAGAAAGACAAACATTATGCGCACTTACATATATGTGGATGTTGGCCGTTAGGTCACTGATACTTACCTACTGATGAAACGTCCTTACAGAGCAATCTCTGTCGACTTAACAGAAGCTTCAATCTTCTGAGCAGAGGAAACCTTTTTCTGAGACAAGCCTTCGAGTGGAGGTGTGTTCCTCCAACTCCTGCTTGAATTATTGCCCTAACCTCCTTCAGCGACAAACTTCATTGACCTGGAAATATGAGGGAAATAAACCTCTTTTCTCCTAAGTTGTTGTGCTGTGGGTTTTGTTTCAGAACTACAATGAATCCAGAGAGGGCTGACCCTACACAACATGGTTTTTGTCTTGCCAGGTACTCAGCTCTGAATACCTTCTTATTCCATACACAATTCCAGGAGACAAAGATGAGGAAGAGAGTAAACAAATCAAAGCCCTGCATTTAAGGATACAAATGTTTACATGACAACAAGCAAAATAAATAAACAGAGTAAGGAATCAGAGTTACCTTTTCATGTCCACTGTCTAGAGAAGAACGTTGCTCACTTCTGATTTGCAAGCAAAAAGCCAGATACATAAGAAAGAAAACTACTAGAAAGGTGCCTTCAAAGGCCCTGAAGTGGAAGACTGCCAGTGCATAGGAAGCACACTGAAGAGAATCTGTGCTTTATGAAGACTTGGGGAGACAAGCTGAGGTCATAGCACACCATGGCTTCAGATCACTTAACCTTTATCTCTTGTTTTAATTTTGATTCCTAGCTATATAGGAAGACTCAGTATGATGCAGGATCCTCTGATTTACAAGTTCCAAAGAGCACCATGCTTTCTTCTGGGAAAGGGACTAAGAAGAAAGGATCCACTGACACACAGTAACCATATTTTTAATTTTAGTTCTCATTGTACAACTTTGAGATCTCTGAGCATGTATTTGTTTGTGGAGGGCATTATTGTTATTATGAGCATGTATTTGTGTCTATGTGGTATTATTATTATTATTATTCAATGAATTATATTTATCATCGTAGGAAATAAAGGCACCTTGAACTAACACAAGATTCAATTTATGTTCCCATTTTCACAGATTTAGAGTTAAACCCAGGACAAATGCATCATTTTTCTCTTTACTCCTTATGTTTTTATTCATGTACTCAGATTTCCTTCCTCGGGAGTGTATCTTCCCCTAGTATCAGAGCATACTCCGTTCTCCAAACCTCCTTTACTTGATTTATAAAATAGTTGGCTTCATTGCTCTGGTTAGAATTAATCTTGGTAGGAATAATCTAAAAGCTGGAAAAGGGCCTACAGCTAGTTGCCAGGCACAAACAAAAACTATATCTTATTGTATTAGAGCATGAATCATGATTATATAAATGTACCTTATGATACATATGGGTGACCCTTATTATCTGATGTCATTTCCACATAAAGTTTTCCAATATGGCATATCTTCTTCAGAACCGGGTTGTATGTAGAAGAGGGCCTTTTCTACGCTTCCATGTGCTTCTACCTCAAAGGCACAGGTTGGAGATGCATCTGCTGGGAGACCTCTCTGAATCTAGAATAACTTCAGGACTGCTTTATGACACAATAAGCCACAGATGGGCTGGAGTTACTGTCTTTCATGAATATATGTATGATAGAAAATATGTTTCTTCCTTTTGATATATAGTTTGCCAGTAGTGGCCAGACTTTTCTATTTTCTCTTTTGGTCTAGGGTGGGGGATGTATAGAACACTCTTTTATAGAATATTGCCTTTGTGATATTTTTTTTAGTTATGTCCAGTTTGTATATGCCGATCTCTTTCTATTTCTATGATTTTCAAATGGTTCTTGATCTCTGGCATGTGTATGCCATCACATTTGTCATTAGGATACATATTCTACATTCAGGTGATTCCAAGATCTATAAAGATAAACGTGACACTTGAACTGTGTTTATACAAGTGGAATATGATTTCCTTTTAGGTCTCTGATTGATTTGGCCTACTGAACTGATAGATCATAAAAAGTTGCCCAGCAAAGACCAATTAATGTCATAATACATGGATTCTGTATTTTATTTAATTTTACTAAGAACCTATGTAAGGATGGAGATGCTAGCATTTTTTAGTTAATAACAATTTTTGAAAGGAAACTGCAAGCATTTCCTAAAGTAATTGAAATGAAAATAGTGTTTCTATTTTATGTTATCTTTTATGTTTATTTTATGTTATCTTTTAATAATCCTTATATAATTTTCCTTCTTTTCTTATGGAGGAGATTAAATGATCAGTGAAATATTTTCAATGTATATATTTATTCCTTTCTGATATTATAATTGAAATAATATAATCCACATATTAAAGGGATAGAAGACTTAAAACATGCAATTTCATGGTGTCTAACATATCACCTAATGAAAACATTTATTCTCTGAAACAGAAATTCTACGCCTTTAAGCAGTTACGCTGGGTCTCCACAGTACTGTGCAGACAACATTCTGATCTCATTGTCGGTTTTTCTGGACATTTGTTACTCAGTTGTGTACTCTAAGGATTTCTATAACTACTTCCTTCACCAAACATTCAATTTCAGATTTGGTACTATTAAACTACCATGATTATTGAAATAAATATTTTCAATATATATTCACTAATTTGTGATACTATAATTTAAATATTAATATAACCCATTTACTAAAGTGATGATACACCGAAATAATATAATTTCATGGGATTTAGAATATTTACACGTGGAACATATTTGTATATCCATTCCTCCTATTTTCACAATATTTCCAATATGAAAATAGATACCATTTTCACCCATTAATTAATGGGTGAACATCAGGATTTTGCAACCATTTTCTATTCAAAATAATGTTGGAGGGGAGACTGGGAAAGTGATAACACTTGAAATTTTAAATGAAATGATTAATAAATTAAAAATAAAATAAAGTTTTCAATGAAATTTAGTTTAATTTTTTAATTTCAAATTGCTTATTCCTTTTATCAGTAGTGTGCAGGTAATAAATTTGGCTATGTCCATATTTGTACATGGGTAACTATTTCATTCCCTTGCAGAGTGAATCTATGTTAGCAATACTGAATTACATAGTAATCCTGTTCATCCTTGTAATGAATTCACATATAACTCTATAAAGTGACTGCACCATTTAAGATTCCAAAAATCAGTATTTATGGGGTAAAATTTTTCAAAATCTTACTTAGCACTTTCAATTATCTTTCAATTACATGCAATTCCAGATGGACCCTCTGGAACTTGGTATTCAGATTTTATTATTGAAGACATTACATAGTTGAGTCATAGAATATTGAAAAATTCACCTTGAAATACCTCCTTGCGAGCTTTCCTAGGACCAAAATGTGCTATGTATGCTACAGAATGCAAAATGTAATTGTCAATGACACACAGCCAAACTATGAAATACAATAATGACTGGTAGGAAAACATGACCACTTGTACAATAGTGGCAGAAGTATATTGAAATTAACTACCCACTTTATGGTTGGCTTTATAGCCTTTCTCACAAAACAAAATGTATATCTGTTAGCGTTATCATGTCACAGAACTATGGGTAGTTTGCAGGTCCTAGTGAATTATCTACTCTACTACTATTATTCTGTTAAGTGGGCATTGTAGTAAACCAAATCCTATTTATCCTCTTACTTGTATATCAATGCATCTTTCAACCACTGTCTGAGAAACATCTTTTTAAAATTTTTTAAAAATTTTAAAAATTTTTTATTAGATATTTTCTTCATTTGCATTTCACATGCTATCCCCTTTCCTAGTTTCCTCTCTGAAAATCCCCTATACCCTCACTCCTCCCCCTGTTCCCCAACCCACCCACTTCCACTTCCTGACCCTGGCATTCCCCTATACTGGAGCATAGAATCTTTGCAAGACCAAGGCGATGGTGATTATCATGGAGACTTACAGATGATGATGGTGAAGAGAATGAGATATTGAAGTATATTGTTTCCTAAATGAAACATACATACTCCCTAATCTCAAGCATCACTGAAGAAGATGGGGTAGAAAAAAATAAGAGCCAGAGATAGTGAATGTTTCTAGGCACAGCAAGACATATAGAACTTCACAATGGTTGTGTCAGCATTCACAAAGTATAAATAAGGCCAAAGAAGGCCAAAGTCTATCATAGAAGAGTTGTCATAAAGTCCCAACCATAGTTAAGGAACTATTTGTAACTGCTGTTGGAAGAAGAGCCAGTTTTCTAGAAGCATGTAGGCCCTAATAAATCAATATCATTCTCTGGGGAAAGCTAGAGGTTTTAGGTTTTAAGAATAGTGGGGTAGCACAAATTTGTCCTGATGTGTTTTTTAATGTATTTTTTATTTTAAAAATTCCATGCAATATAATTTGATATTTTTTTTCTTCTTAAATCCTCACAGAACCTTCCACCTCCATCTTCACCCAAATTAATGTTATTTCTCCCTTTGACAAATGAAATAAAAACCACAAAGCCACAGAAAGGCAAAGCAAAACTAACAAACAAAAGACTAATAAGACGAAAGAAAGAAAGAAAGAGAGAAAGAGAGAGAGAGGGGGGGGAGGGAGGGAGGGAGGAAGGAAGGAAGGAAGGAAGGAAGGAAGGAAGGAAGGAAGGAAGGAAGAGGAAATGTGTAAACAAAACACAAGAAACAAAAAGTCAAGAAAGCTTGACCAACTCTACATGGCCATGAGCCTTGCCTTAGAGTATAGGTGATATACCCAGGTGCATTCCTTTGAATAAAACTGATTTTCTCAAGCCGGGCCTGGTGGCGCAGGCCTTTAATCCCAGCACTCGGGAGGAAGAGGCAGGCGGATTTCTGAGTTCGAGGCTAGCCTGGTCTACCAAGTGAGTTCCAGGACAGCCAGAGCTATACAGAGAAACCCTGTCTCGAAAAACCAAAAAAAAAAAAAAAAAAAAAAAACTGATTTTCTCTTTAGCTATTTGTCATCAATTGCAAATAGCTTCAGGGTTAGGAGTAGAACTCAATATTCATTTCTCACACTTAGTACTGGACTCTGTCTGTCTTGAACCTGTACAGGTTTTGCACTTGTTGGTGTGCTTAAAATAAAATAAAATCAAATAAATCAAATAAATCAAAACACAAAGTTGAGTGCAATCTGGGAAGACCTGGGAAAGGAATGTAACGTTATCAAAACATTCTGTAGAAAACTCTCAAAGAAATAATAAAAATGACTGCAAAAGTAAATTACATAAAAAGTTAAAATATTTGTAATATTTTTAATTTTAATATTTTTAATATTTTAACTAATATTGTGAAAGAAAAAAGCCAGCAAGAAAGGAAGGAAGGAGGAAAGGTAATAATTTGGCCATTGTAAACATTACACCAATGTTGTTTCAATTTTCAATGACTGAACTAATGAGCATGTGTTTATTGATTACGGGTTCATGATTTTTTTTCTTTTCTTTTCTTTTTTTTTTTTTGCTGTATTTGCTTGGAAACTATTCAGGTTGTTCACAAGTATAAAAATGTATTATTTCTATTATCAGAGTTGTTAATGTCCCTTGAGTGATGGCTGTTTTTACTGTTTCTCTACAAACCATTACCTAACAAAAGATGCTAAAAGGATTATATTATTTTCTAGGAACATCATAATCTTAATTCTTATATTTAGGTATTTGATATGCTTTTTCTGGTTTATAACATAATGTAATATGGTCAAACAACTTAATTCTATTAAATATAATTAGTAATGCTCTAGAAACATTGGCAACATTTATCTTAGTGTTTAGATATTTTTTTCTATGAATATTTACATTGATTCAATAATGAATAATCATCCTTATTTCATTCAATAAGTATTTTCTGATATAACCCTTTTATATAGTTTGTGCTGGACCATATGTTAGTAGTTAACAAAGTCCCTCTACCACAAGGGAATATAACATCAACAGTTTCTCTGTGCATTATTAAGTCAAAATAAATCATTTCAGGTGTCATGTACTACTTTTCCTTCCTCATCTCTAATAATCTATGTTGCTGCTAACATTTTCTATAGTTCTGTTCTTCCCCTCCCCTCTTTCTTCCCCTTAATAACGAATTTAGAATAAAGATACATTCTCATCTAAAATCTTCTACTTTAGTGACTCTATTCCCCCAAAATTAATATATTGGCTTTCCCTGAATGTTTCTTGATCATGTTCCACGTTTTCTTTCTTTTTTAACCTCTTCCCATATGTGTCAATATTTCTGCTTCTTTTTACATACTTACCTCTCCTTCTTGGTCAGTATGTTTTATTTAAAATGACAAGCAATACCTTCAATTCAATGTTCCTCTATTTCAGTGTTGCAAGCACAATTATTTTACTAAGAATGAGAATGCTGGAACTGACTGCTCTGGCATTTTATCTGGCAATGTAACTGCCTCTTAGGTGATTAGAACAGGTGTACCACTAGCAATCATACCTCCAAGGTTGAATTTGCAATACATTGTTATGTTATTGTGTTTCTCATCATATTCTGCTACTCCAGACACTTGGGGCTTTACAGACATAGTAGCAATAACAGTAAAAAGCATGGGGAAGAGCCATCCCAGGATACTTTGGCTAAATGCTCTTTGCACTAATAACCATGTATTTAAAGTCCCATTTCAATCCTTATAGATTGGTTTGGTCAATGCCTGCAGTTGTTATGGAAGCAGCGTTGTGATTTCCTAGAAACTATAAAAGTCTTTACCTTGATCAGCAGCTGTTGGTCAAACAGCATAGCTACCTCTAACAGCAGCTTTCGTGAATGCAAAGCAATCCCCACAGGAGATCTAAAATGCTAAATCAATTTCTCTTTTAAGATCTAAACCAAAGTAACTGATGTTTGATGCTGCTCTCAAGAATTTTTCATTTTTGTGAAGCCCCCAGGGACTACCAGAGAAAGCCACTCAGAATATAAGTGCAATTTATTGTCTGAATTTTATGAAGTCAAACTTCCCTCATTCATTTGCCTTAAAGAGAAAGATACCAGTTTAATGATTTTATTTTTATTCTGAACAATTATGTGGTTTGAAGTTAAATGTACCAGTATCACAGCATTTGTGAAATCTCAAGGAAGAAAAAATGCAACCCTATTACAAATACTTCTACATTTTTACAGGAAAATTTAATGATTTTTTATACAAAATATTTGGAGCAATTCAGGCATGGATACTTTTCTAAGTAAAGGAGACTGTAGACCTATGCCCTGTTCTTTTTAACCAAAAGGTGAAAAGAGGCTTACACAGATGATGTTCAGTCTAGTTATATCTTTCACACCCTGTTTTTATTCTTCAGCCATTAAATCAGAGGAAACACTGTAAGAAAATGCCATTAAGTGTGTGGAAAGGTGACACTGCCATATTAAAAATGGTTGTACAATTAACATATAAAAAAACTAACTTTAACATTCTATGGAAGATAACACCTTTAGCCTTTGTAACTGGAACTAGAAGACAAATGTTCCTTCATTTTTATCATAGATTTTAAGAGAACATAAACTGCATTTGTGTGACAGAATACAGTGGGTAAAATGAACCATGTATGACCATGATGGAAAAAAAAGAGATTTGAATCCAGAAATTTTGCATCAATATGTAGCAACTATATGAATAGGTGCGGAACCTCAGAAAATAAAAGAAAGCTAAACGTTCCTCTCTAACCATAAAGCAACATTAGAATGTCTAATTCTAGGCTACAGATATGCTCCCATGTCACAGCAGGATCTATGGGCAAGTGCTTTCCATTCAACCCGGACGCAGCCTGAGTTTGATTCTCAGATCCCTTAAAAAGGGAAGGGGGGAGCAGACTCCATAAATTTTCCTCCGACCTCTACAAATGTGGTTGGTCCTGAGCATCCTCCCCAATTACACACACACACACACACACACACACACACACACACACACACACACACACACANCACACACACACACACACACACACACACTCAAAGAGTAAAATCTTCAAAGAATAAAAGATGCATCTCTCCTAGGACTTTAGTGACTATTGTGTAAGAAAATAAATGGGCAATGTGTAATGCCACGCAGTAACCCTAAGTTTTCATCGTCATATTAATCATAGCTATAAATAAAGACAAAAAGACTCATAACCAGGTTATGTTTTAACAATAAAACAAAATATCGAATACACACTGAAAATTAAGAAATCTAAAACAAAATTGCTAATATTATACTTCATCCTGCCCAACTTTAATAAGATTTGTAAAAATTCTATGTGTTTATGTAAACAGCAAAGGTCTGTCATTCAACAATTCTATTTGAAAAGTTCAAAGACAAAGGTCATCTCTGTGCCTGATGTAAATGGGATGTTTTTATTTCTAGTTGGTTAATTAGTTGTTCATCAGGCTAGTGCAGCCTTCAGGAGTCTTTAAATGTAACCAGTATGATTACATGCTTTCAGAGATTGAGTGAACAGCAATCGACCTCCTTTGCATATATTGCAGCAACACTAAGGCTCTGTGTGGCAGGCACATGTCTAGCTTCAGTAATTAAATGCCACCTTCTCATCTGATGATCTACTAATGCTCTTTCCTTCAGTTAGTGAGGAGATATGTTGAAAGATTTGAAGAGTTAGACATCTGTGGATTTCGAGTTTGTATTAAGAAAAGATGTCAGGCCAAATCAAATCTGTGTGTTTCCAGTTCTTGTAGTTGAAATTTTACTAAGAGGCACAGTTCTTGTGGACTCTGAAAATGTCATAGATGTGTCTTAAACACAAAGATATGTGAATTTTTCACTATTGTAGAAATTGTTGGGATTATTTTCTCACCTAGTGATAAGATATTAAAGCTAAAATTTTAGCCCATGTCATTCCATTTTCTTAGATAAGAGATGAAATAAAACCACAGGAAGCAAAACCAGTAACATTCCTATTTTTCTCTTTTTTATTAACTAATTTATTTATTCACTTTACATCTCAATATCAGTACACCCTCTCCTCCTAGTACCCCCTCACACACATCCTCCCTCAATTTCCCCTCCCTCTCTCATCTGAGAAGGGTGCGCTCCCACCATGTATAACCAAGAAAAGGCATGCAACAAATTCAGGGACTGCACCTGCTCCAGTTGTTGGGGTACCCACATGAAGACGAAGATGCACATTCACTCCATATGTGTCTGAGTGAGTGTCTAGCCCATGCTCACTCTTTGGTTGGTGGTTCAGTCTCTGAAAGCCCCCATGGGTCCAAGTTAGTTGATTCTGTTGGTCTTTGTGTGGAGTACCTGTCCTCTTCCAGTCTTTCAATCTTTCTCCCAACCCTTCCATAAAAGACTCTGAGCTCCATCTAAACTTTGGATGTTGGTCTCTGCATTTGTCCCCATTGACTGCTGGCTGAAGAATCTCAGAGGACCTTTATGCTGGTCCTTGTTTACAAGCAAAACAGAGTATCATTAATAGTGTCAGGAATTGGTACTTGCCCATGTGACGGGACTCTGATATTTCACCTACACCAATCAGAATGGTTAAGACAAAAAACTTCAGGGGTAGCATATGCTAATGAGGATGTAGAGAAGGGGAACACTCCTCTACTGCTGGTATGCGTGCGAAATTGTACATCAACCTGAAAATCAATGGTTTCTCAGAGATAGATAATAGTTTTACCTCAAGACTGGGCTATAACAGTCCTGGGTATATAGCCAAAAGATTCTCTAGCATCCCACAAGGATCAACTATGTACATAACAGATTTATTCATAATATCCAGAAGCAGGATAGAACCTAGATGTCTTGAAGAATGGATAAAGGCATTCATTTGCACAATGAAATACTACTCAGACATTACAAACAAGGTCATCACAAATTTTGTAGCCAAATGAATGTAATGAGATCAGCCCCTTTCATCACAAGCACTATGTGTTTAAAGACCATCTCTTAAGGAAAAACAAAACAAAACAAAAGAAACAAATACAATGTTTCACTTTTTTTTTAAGGTTTTTTGAGACAGGGTTTCGCTGTATAGCCCTGGCTGTCCTGGAACTCACTCTGTAGACCAGGCTGGCCTCGAACTCAGAAATCCACCTGCCTCTAGGTTTGACATTTTTAAAAGATGAAAAAAATCATTTAGAAAATCATTCAGTATAGTTACAAATACTTGATTTATATATTGCAACTATTTCTATAAAATATGTATAAAATATATACACTTATATAGTCATGAAGTACCTTTTCATCACATGTAGTACATATAGTATATATTTTATGGTATTTATTGTATTTTCTTTTTTTAAATTTATAGAATTTTGTTATTTCTTTTTTGTGCACAACATTTTTAAATTAAGTAATTTATGTATTTACACTCCATATTTTATTCCCCCATCCACCTTCTAACAGTTCTACATCCCATTCCTTTTTCCCACCCACATGTTTCCATGTGGATATCTCCACCCCCTACCCCTACCCCACCTGACTTCTAAATTCCCTGGGGCCTCCAGTCTCTTGAGGGTTAGGTACATCATCTCTGAATGAACACAGACCTGGAAGTCCTCTACTGTATGTCTGTTGGGGATCTCAGATCAGCTGGTGTATGCTATCTGTTTGATGGTTCAATGTTTGAAAGATCTCAGGGGTCCAGATAAATTGGGACTGTTGTTCAGGATCACCCTTCTCCTCAGCTTCTTTCAGCTTTCCCTAATTCAACAACAGAGGTCAGCTGCTTCTCTCCATTGGTTGGGTGAAAATATCTGCATCTGATTCTTTCAGCTGCTTGTTGGGTCTTTTGTAAGGCAGTAATGATAGGTCCCTGTTTGTGAACACATCATAGCCTCAGTAATAGTGTCAAGCCTTGGGACCTCCCCTTGAGGTGGATCCCACTTTGGGGCTGCCACTGGACCTTCTTTTCCTCAGGTTCCTCTTGATTTTCATTCCTGTAATTCTTTCAGACAGGAACAATTATGGGTCAGAGTTGTGATTGTAGGATGGCATCCTCCATCCCTCACTTGATATCCTGTCTTCCTGCTGGAGGTGGATTCTACAAGTCCACTCTCCCTATTGTTGGCCATTTCATCTAAGGTCCCTCCCTTTGAGTCCTGAGAGTCTCTTACCTCCCAGGACTCTGGTCTATTCTGAAGTGTACCTCCAAACTTCTACCTCCCCAGGTTGCCTATTTCCATTCTTTCTGCTGGCTCTCAGGGCTTCTGTCCTTTTCCCTCACTCAATACCAGATCAGGTTCCCCTCTTCCCCCATCACCCTTCCACTTCACCTCCCAGATCCCTCCATCCCTCCCCACTAGTAATTGATTTCTACTTTCTTCCAAGTGGGGCTGAGGCATCCTCACTTAGCCACTTTAGCTTGTTGACCTTTTTGAGTTCTGTGGACTATATCTTGGGTATTCTGTACCTTTTCTATTTTTCCTTTTTTCTTTTCTTATTAGTTGGTACATACAATGCATGTCCTTTTGGGTCTGAGTTATCTCACACTTGATCTTTGACAAAGACTCCAAAAATATACAAGGGAAAAAAGAAAGCATCTTCAATAAATGGTGCTAGTCTAACTGGCTGTTTGTATGTAGAAAAATGAAAATAGACCATATTTGACATCTTGTACAAAACTCAAGTCCAATTGGATCAAGGACCTCAATATAAAACCAGATATACTGAATCAAATAGAAAAGAAATTGGGAAAGAGCCTTGAACTCATTGGCACAGGGAGAAATTTCCTAAACAGAACTCCAACGTTTCATGCTCTAAGATCAAGAATTGATAAATGGAACCTCATGAAACTGGAAAGCGTCTATCAGGCAAAGGACATGGTCAAATAAGACAAATCAACAACCTACAGATTGGGAAAAAGAAAAACTTCACTAACTCCACATCTGATAGAGGGCTAACATCCAAAATATATAAAGAACTCAAGAAGTTAATCACCAAAAAACTGAACAACCCAGTCAAAAAATGGGGTATAGAACTAAGCCAAGAATTCACAACTGAGGAACCTCAAATGGCTGAGAAGCACCTTAAGAAATGCTCAAAGTCCTTAGTGATCTGAGAAATGCAAATCAAAATGACCCTGAGATTCTTCCTTCCACCAATCAGAATAGTTAAGATTAAATCCTCAGGTGACAACACATATAGTAGAGGATGTGGAGAAAGAAGAACACCCCTCCATTGCTGGTGAGATTGCAAACTAGTACAACCACTCTGGAAAACAATCTGGAGGTTCCTCAGAAAATTGGTAATAGATCTCCCTGAAGATTCTGCTATACCACTCTTAGGAATATACCCAAAAGATGCCCCACCATGCCACAGGGGCATTTGCTCCACTATGTTCACACTGGCCTTATTTGTAATAGCCATAAGCTAGAAACAACCTAGATGTCCCATGACAGAAGAATGGATACGGAAAAGGTAGTTCATTTATACAATAGAATACTACTCAGCTATTAAGAACGAGGATATCCTGAGTTTTGAAGGAAAATGGATAGAACCAGAAAATATTTATTGTATTTTCTATGTGGATTTCTCCATTTTGTTTGCTTGTGTATGTGTGTGTGTTTCTTTGTGTACTTTTAAATATATAATCTTTACTGATTTGAAATATCATTTTGAGCTTCACACAAGTCAATAAGTCTGATAAAGTATATAATCTCTCCATTTTTAAAAGTCTCTTATTTAGACTCAAAGACTAATTACTTTTATTTTAAAAAGAATTCATATTTATAAACCTACTAATCTCATGTTTCAGTAATACCATGGCATATATATTTGTATATTTATCTAAAATAATTTTAGATCTATGATGTTCATATTATAAGCTATTTGCATCTATGAATCCATATTTTAAAAAACAGAGAAAAACAATAACAGAACTATAACAACAGGAATAATAACAATATTTAAAGTGCCCACTATTCTAATCTCTACTTCATGCAAGTCAAATCCAGTTGGAGAAATCATAAACATCACAGTATTTTTCCTCCTTCCATTTTTCTGCATACTTTCTGTCCACAGAAATTAACAATGCCAGCACTTTCAGTTGCTACCTGAAAGTGTTCAGCAGTATGTTGTATTAGTTACTGTATTGTTGCTATGATAAAATATAACCGAACCTGACTAAAGAATGAATTTACTTTGGCCTGGAGTTTGAGAAGATGAGCCCATAATGGCTAAGAAGGTGGCCTGAGCAGAGAGCTGAGATCATACAAATCTTCAATCATACACAGAAAACAGAGGGCAAACTGAAATATGCCAAGGTTATAAACTCTCAAATGCTACCCCACTGTTGTCATTCCTTCCTCCAGAAAAGATATATATCCTAAATTTTCCACAATTTCACAAGCACTGACACCAACTAGAAACCAAGTTTTCATATGCTTAAGCGTATGGGTAATACTTAATATTAAAACTATTACTTATACATGGATAACAAAACATATAAAGAAGGTCTGGGTCATTAACAGGGCTCAAGGGGAAGATGCACCAGCTGGGGCCTGGGAGACCTGCACAGTTGAAAAAGAGAACAAACTGGTAAAGGTTTCTCTTTCTCTCTTTCTCTCTCTCTCTCTCTCTCTCTCTCTCTCTCTCTCTCTCTCTCTCTCTCTCTCTCTCTCTCTCTCTCTCTCTTTACACACACACACACACACACACACACACACACACGAGAAATAAGGTGAGTTAAAGGAAAAAAGAGGGGACTATTATGTAGTTAAATTCCCTTTAACACTATTTGTGTTTCAAATAACTATATTATATTGTCAATATACTATATATCAAGGCTAAAATATAATTATAGAATTATTTCTATAATAAAGAATGATTAAGGTGATACAGATGTAGCTCAGCAGTCTAGTGCTTACTAAACATTTGCAACGCCTTGAGTTTCATCCTCAGCATTGTCATGGAAAGAATGAATAACTAAATAGACATTAGTTAGGAAGTCCCTCAAGCACATCTATGAAGAAACACAAGAGCAGATGTTGAGGTTTAGATGAGTAGGGAAATTATGCTTGATATGTACAGAGAATTTTGACTTCCACAGCACCTAACAATCAAACAAAATGAATTATTTAATAGTTAGGAGAGCTTTGCCTTTGCAGAATATCACCATGTTAATAGGTACCTAAATTAACCAGGAAGAATTAAAAGGCATTTTCTTGTGAGGAAATAACATGCATAACGAGAGTGAGAAATACTATATAATGAAAGTACAGACCATGAAGAAAAAGGGATGATGACAGAGATGTCAACATGTCTTGAAGGATAGAGAAGATTCAATTCTTACCTTGGTCATATATGACAGACTCTTAGCAAAACTATTGTGTGCCAAGTAATAAAGAAAGAAACATCGCTTAGCGGAGATTTTTAGAGGGACACTAGGTCATTGAAATTCTGTGAGTAAATATGTCAAGTATGGAAACTATTCTGTAGAATTATGGAGAGAGAAATACACTAGTCTCATTGGAAGTATGATAGTTGACAGTTAATCTTCACATTATTAGATTACTGAATCAAGGTGGACATCCAGCTCTCTAGGTGTCTACAAGGGTGTTCACAGACAAGTTTAACTGAGGTGACAAGGTTCACTTAATATAGGAAGTATCATTCTGGTCTGGGTTCAAAAATGAATGCAAAGGAGAAATAGAACTGAACACCAGCACTCATTTGTCTGATTTCTGACCATGGATTACATGTGCACAGCTGCCTCTCCAGTCTAGTAGAAATTCTCTGCTATGATGTGCTAGATGCTAAAACTGTGTTTCAACAGAAAATCCTGCCTTGTCTTACTTTTGTTAAGTATTTTGTCATAGCAAGGAAAATTTAACTACCATGCAGCATTTAATAGGACATCATTAAAGGAAATTCTTAAAGGACAGATTGGTGTTTGTTCAGAAAGGAAATAGAAAATGTTCAAGGCATATAGAAACACATTTAAAAAGCTTTCAGGAAAAAGTTATGTGAGGGATATAGACTTTGAAAGCTGCTCATGCTGATGGAATCAGAAATGCGGGCTGGGAGAGCAGCGTGCATTTGTTTGGCTTCTATATTTGCAGTAACATACATACAAACTATTTTATAAGAAATGGCATGGCCAAGAAACTTTACAAAACACTCCATTTAGGAAAACACTTGTTAAAATAAGAAGCTATGACAATAATGGTGAGCCAGGAAAAACACCAGGCCTGTGAGGATTTCCCAAGAAAGACATGGTAGAACTGGATGACCAAACCAAATTCTTCAAACCAGAGAGCCTGAGTAAAGAAGACTTTGTTGTGTAGAAGTTTGGGGTGGACATTAACAAAAATGAAAGAGAAAAAAGAAAGGAAGGAAGGAAGGAGAGTGAGAGAAAGAGAGAGAGAGAAACAAAGAAACAAAGAAACAAAGAAAGAGAAAAAGAAAAAAAGACCTCATTGCGCCATAAGATAATTTGGGATATAGACTCACTGGTTTGAAGTTTTAGGAAAAACAGCATATGGATATAAAAGTAAACTTTATTCAATTTACTGAATGAAATATGAGGTTTTGTTTTTGGACATCAGATAGAGTTTTCAAATAGACAGTCAGAAATATGGTTTTGAATTTAAGAGAATGGCTAGCATTGGATATGGTTCTCCATAGATTGTAACTCATAATTTGGAGATGTTCTAGAGTGCTAAGATTGCCTGTGAATTACACACACAAAGAAAGAAGACCAAATCATGGAAGGATGAATTTCAAGAAAAGGGCACAGGAAGAAGAAACTAGTAACATCTACTTAGAAGAATGCTCAGACTGTATCCAGAGAAAGAGGACTTTCTCCAAGAAGAGAGGGGGTCCATAAGAATGATCCATAGAGCATGGCAGATGAAGATTAGGTAGAGTGAGCACAATGAACAAAAACACCCTGAAAAACATGGGTTGTGATACACAATGTTTCATGGGCTAGAAATCTGCCATTCTATTTGAAATCAGCTTAACTGTTCTATGTTGTAATAAGAGTAAGAATGTCTTTGGTTGGAGCATTAAGAACAATGTCAATATCTAGAAATTTCTTTCTGTCTTTATATGGAGTCAAGCTCTCCCTTTGCTAGGATAACCCATTCATATTGGCCTTACCTAGCATACAGATGTTTCTTTTAAGATAGCAAAATCATTCACTCATTATCACTATACCTTTATTAATTTACCATTTCTAATAAAATGTTTAACATTCTAGTATTATAACAAAATATATAATATTAGCTACAACATTAACACTTTGCTTAAGATATATAAGTAATAAAATATTAGCATGATTTTCAATTCATATACACTTTCCATTGAGGAAAAGGTGATCAATTTTAAAAAATCAATTAATAATGTGTCCCAGACATGGTTCTTTGTTTCACCCTGCAGTTGGGGTATGGAAATGCTGCTGGGAAGACAAAACACTGAGACACTAGAATGCATTTATCCTACACCATCGGGTAGGAAAACTCAGCCTAGGGTATGGGACGTGGAGGCTATAGTTCCCTGACTCTCAGGCATGCAGTCACAGCTAGAAACTGCAATGGGTCCTGAATGAAGGATAAAGAGTTCACAGGCCTTTGAGGAGGATATCAAGCTGGGGGATTCCCAACCTCCTGGACATCCAAATGCTGCAGGGTCTTGGGGAGTTGGAAATACAGTAGGTCATTGGGCTGAGGATAATGAACCCAGGGCCAGAGGGGATGGGGAACTCAGGCTTAGCTCATTGGTGAAGATCTCTAGCTTTGCTGCAGTTGTCTAGGTGTACAGAGGGGCATTCTGCAGGATACTTAGGTTGTACTGCTCTGTAGATGAAGGCTTTCTCTATGTTTCCATGGCAGTTCTTGATGAAAGAGATAGTTCTTGGTTTCAAACTGTTACAAACTGTTCTTGGTTACAAACTATTCTTTGTGAAAAATGGCCGAATACCAACTTCTTGGGATGGTTCTAAGATTAAATACCTATGGCAGGGAGGATTGTCCAGAAAGGAAAGCTTATTGTCTAAACCCTCATGGCCTCTAGATACCTCATTACCCTGGAGAACTCTGTTCTAGGCTAGGTGATGCCAGGTCAAGTTTCCTATGTAAGAAATATGGCATGTGTTCCAGGAAAGGAATTTGTCTAGGCACAGAGAGCCACCTACCATCTCAGGTGGGTGCCTTGGTGCCAGGGACTCTGAACTCATTCAACCTACCAAATTTTCTGGCACAATCTACTGTCCCACACCCAGACACATGTGCATAAAACAAACAAGAAACCTAATCATGAATAGCAGAATTCAGTGCATAAATTCGACAACAGAAGAATCCCAGGTTTTTCTGAATTTACTTTTAAGTACCTAAAGATGTTACTCATTCACATGTGTATTTCTGATTATATATTTGTTAGAAACAAAGAAGATTCATTATATCTTAATTATGAAATCTAATTTGCTCGAGTCTAATGCCACATTGAAGGCATTATATTGTACATACTGTGATTGGACAAGAATTTAGTATATTCAAATATGAGGACCAGAAAGATGGCTCTGTGGATAATACCATTTATTGCTCTTAGAGAGCACAAATTTTCAGTATATATGTATGTCAGGTCACAACCATTATAAGATCAAATCCTAGAAACCCAGTACCCTCTTTTGTCCTTGTTGGCTACTGGACCCAGTTGGTCTACTTCAGGCATACACATTCACATAAAATAATAAGTAAATAATTCTTCAAAAATATCCAACTATATATACTAAATATAGAAAGTACCTAAAATATACTGAATTTTATATTATGGTCTTGTTTCCTGCTGAGTTTAGAAAGTAACACATTAATTTGAATCATGGTTATTTTTTAATGAGTACCCATAAAATATTCCAAATGTCATTCATAGCAAAGCATCAGATGTTACTGGATGGGAGTTGGGGGTGGGGTAGGGAAAAGGTTGATCTCATTCTTCAAAGGCTGAGATTTTCTCTTGATTCCACCTATCCTCACAGAATTTCTTCCATGACCTTTGAGGAATCATAAACATGTTTTGACCATGCATTTGATCACCCTGGCATAGTTTCCTTCTTCATGGTTCAATGCTTGTTTCTCAGTGCCATGCTGGATCTTCATATTCCCCTAATTGAAAGTCACTTCTTACTTATTTAGTTTACAGGGCTCTTTCTTAACAGAGGTATGTTAAGGATCTGTTTTCATTTTTCAACCCTTTAAATGGCTAAATATGAGAGATCTAGAATCTACCTTTGCTCTCTCAAAGTACTGGTGACATAGCCTTGTCTCAGGAGGAACTCTAAAGGAATTTCATGTTATGTGCACCCCTCACTCACTCCTTGTTATTGTTCTATTTCTCCTTCAAGTTACTCTATATCTCAAATATCACATTTTGAAGCATTTAACCTATTGCTATCAAATTTGATCTGAAAAAAGTAATGCCAACGTTCATTTCAATTTACATATGCCATTAGCATAGCACTTTACTTCAAATAGGAATATTTGTCATTGATCCATGTCACAGAAGAAAAGAACGCGGTTACTTGTCAATATTGTAGCTACATAACTGATTTAGCGTTTAGCCGTCAGAGGAGGCACACAGCAGTACTGTTTGCTTGTGAAGTCATTTACCTTCAGTTGTCAATCACAAAGAGACATGTTGTAAGGAAGGAAGATGCTCATGATATGCAATGCTTCCATTCTTTAAGATGACACAGCAAAGCACATACATGGGATACACAAACACCAGTTACAAGTATATTATATAGAACTTCAATACAATTTATTTTTCCTGTACGTTTCTGGAATCTGTGATGTGCTTAAAACCTAAAGAGTCATGAGAGATTGTACAAGAATCTGATCATGTGTGAAAGATTTTCAAGTTCTCTCATGATGTCTTATGATTGCTTCTCTAGTTTATTGTTAGTTATGCTTCCCGATCTTCATAGTGATGCTATAGAAAATGAACACTTGACTATTGTTCATTGTTGTGTTCCCATAGTTTTACATATTAAATTATTTCTTTTTTATTTTGTTTCTATCTCAATGTTTTTCTTCTTTCATTGTAACCATTATATAATTTTAAATCTTCTTATGAAATTTTGGAGAAAGAAGATGAATTAAATGTTACCATTATCTTTTCAGTCAAGTAATTGATTGAAAACTCAGAAGTTTAGATTTTTTTATCCCAGAATCATCAGTGGGATCCCATATTGAATCCCTTACAGGTCTTCCTTCCCTTCACCATTGTGACTGGAGTTACGGTCACTACCCCATCATTTTTCAAAACTTATTACTTCACTGCATAGCTTTTCATAATTATTTGCTTCACTTAATGTTTCAAAACTAGTTATAGCTGGAATTCACCTGGAAGTATTTTAGATGTCCCTCAAGAATAAGGTGAGATGTTTTATTCTGACATTTATCCTAATCAAGGTGGAATTATTTTTACCCAAGAAAATGGACCAGGTCACAACCATAGGAACATCAAGTGTCCTGAAACAGCTGCTGTTCTTACTTGGCGACTTGGTGAAGTTAGAAGATCTCTAAAGTTATCATGACCCTGAGATTCAACCATGCATCTTTTGATAAGATATAACAAGCTAGAGAAGAGAGTTGTTAACTGGCTGCTCTTATGGAGAGATAAACTTTGTTTCCCTGCACCCTCAAAAGCAAAATCCATCCTGTGTTCTGTAAATACAGATTGGAGTTGAGGCAATGACCAAATTCTCTCACCTTGAAACAATGCCATTCACTGCAAAAAGGGCCACATCTGCAATTACTAGAGAGTTAATAGAAACTTATACACACTCATGAGAGGGAAAGGCTCCATGGGAGGAGATGGGGCACATCTAGAGTTGCCAATTACACACTTACACTGACAATGTATTTCAGGAATGTAGGAAGTGTATGTGAATTTGAATATAAACTATTGCCTTTGCCATCTCCTACTCATTGTGCCTTAGGAGGGAAATGTGGTCTGTCTGAACATGAGTTTCTGAATCTTTAAAATTAGTCATTGTTTCAAAGATCCATTTGTGCAATCCACATTAAGGATAGGCCCTATTGGCAACAGACACCCAGGAATATTGCATAAACATAGTTGAAACCCTTAAAATGTAAAAGATAATTCCATGCAGAAAATGAATGAATCAAACAAAGGAGAACACAGCATATATTCACATTTATGGAGTGAGCTTGTTTTCATGACAGAGAACATATAACAAGGAAAACACGAAGCATGCTTTAAAAACTTCCTTAGATGTCTTGAACATTGTCTCTGGAGCTAATGTGTTTCATAAAGATCACCACTACAGCAGTAGGAGTTTGTAAGCCCCATCTGGTGAGGGGAGATTTGTTTTGTATTGGGTTCTTATTTTCCTAGGAATTGTCTATTTCGACCCAAATATTTTATGAGTACATTTATTAAACTTTGGTCTTCAATTGTCTTATCCCACATGGTGTGAAGAGATATGGAGATAAGACAACCTCAGTGAGTTTTAATTTCTAATTTTGTTCTGAAAGTTGAGGACCAATGGGCAAAGACCTGTACCTGAACACCTAACATAGTATTCTATAAGCACAGTGAAGTAGTTTGAAACAGTTTGAGAGATTGGTTTGATTAAAACATAATGCAGCCATTTGAGAATAAAATTTGACAATAATATTATAAAACTCCTGATTATATTAATTATTTTCCACAGCTCTGTGACAAAAATACCTCACAAAATCAACTTAGAGAAGAATGGGTTTTATTTGGCCTCAAGTAAGTCTAGCATAGTAGGGAGAGCAATGTTTTCAGAAACACAAGACTGCTGAGCATACTGCATCCACAGTCAGGTAGCAGAGAGAAGTGGATGTCAGCACTCAGCTCTTGTCCTCATTAAGGACAAGAGCAATTCATGAAATATTAGCAACCAGAGTTAATGTATATATTCCCACTTTAATCTCTCACATACAAGCCCACAGGTTTGTCTAATCCATGATTTTAGACCCTGTTAAGTTGACAATCAATATTAACCATGAGAAAGGTAAATTGAAAATTTGAAAACCATTCAGGATTTCATGTTCAAAAGTCTCACAAAGCTGTGGTCTTCACTGGGTACTCTAGTCACTTAATGCCTGTCATTGCATCAGTAAGCATCGAAACTGAACCAGGACAGTAGTGCTATGTTATCACAGATGCTAGGAGCAACGCAATTTTTCTGATAGGTGTGTGTGTGTGTGTGTGTGTGTGTGAGAGAGAGAGAGAGAGAGAGAGAGAGAGAGAGAGAGAGAGAGAGAGAGAATGAGTGTGCAAGTGTGTGTGTGTGTGTGTGCAGGAAAAAAGAGGCACAGTGTTATTATAGGAGTCACTCTGCGGGGCATTCTCCTAGTGACAGCCCTGGTATTTCTGGGATGAAGTATCTTATTTTATAATTAAATCTCAACAATGTCTGTTGATGCCTGTCTTGATGCTTGAAAGAGTCTTTGACACAGTCACATTCTTAGTTACTTTGCAAAAGCTCTAATGAAGAAAGTGAGAAAGAGGGTTAATATTTAATAAGCTCGCTGATGGATTGCTGTGTCTCCTAAAGTGTCCATCTCTCTGACTGTTGGGAAATGGACTTCATTAAGAGTTCACTGATACCTTACGGTTCTTGTTAACGTTGCTTCTTTTGGGGACCAAAGAAAATTCATAGAGCTGCTGCCTATGAATCTCTGAAACCATGTTCTCCTACACTGTTTTCTGTATTCACTCTTTCAGAACAGTAGATGTGAATCTCAATTTGGAAGGAAAATATTACCAGTTCATTGTGATATAAAATAGAATTCATGAAATGGTGGTTTTATGATTCTGAGAAATAACCAGCAGATTGATTTAATATATGGAAGCTAGGACTATCTTTAGTTTCAAGCTATGAATATCAAAACCATTAAGCATAGTTTTCATATATTAGCTCCATTTTATATGTTTTACTTGAAAAGCAAAAGAAGAAAACGTATAGTTTTAAAAAGGAAAAAAACTGCTAAGAAAAGTTCTATTCATGTAAAACAGTTATTATAAAATATAGTTTATTCAAAGATCTCTAATATATGTATAAGACATGAGAGAAAATCTCATGCAATGTTGGCAGGAAAATAAGGTGATTGCTAAAAAATTGTCTATGTTAGGTTTTGGGATTTGTATACTTTGTAGTCATTTCAGGTAATAAAATATATGCATGCATAATAAAAATGTGCAAATGACTAATGATTAAAAGAAGTCATGGAAATATATTGAAAACTTAACACCTGCTAGAAACCTTTTAAATATTCCATGTGCATTATCTCGATTAGTAACCATAGCAGATGAAACACTTTTACTAAAACTAGTATTTTTAAAATTTTACCTATTAAAATACTAAAGAAAGATGTGTAACAATCCAAAGTGCCACAATTCAAAGAAAAAAATGAACATTAACTACCTCAAGAGGTATTTTAACTAAAGCATTAATTTCTACTGTCAAGCTTCTACAAAGAGTGTCCATCTCTGTTTGGTCAGGGTTACAATTGTGGTTACAAAACACCATGACCAATGAGGCTTGGGGAGGAAAAGGATTATTATGAGACTTATGCAGGAAGTCAGGAAAGGCACTTAAGTGTGCAGGAACCTGGAGGCAGGAGCTGATATAAAAATCATGGAGGGGTGCTGCTTACTGGCTTTCTCCCAAGCCTTGCTCATCCAGCTTTCTTATAGAACCCAGAACCCTACCCAGGGATGGTACCACCCACAGTGAGCCATGCAACATCAAGCATTAATAAAGAAAATGGCCTACAGGCTTGCTTATGGCCTGAGTTTATAGAGGCATTTTCTCAACTGAAGGTCCCCTCTCTAAGATGAATCTAGGTTGTGTCAAATTGGCATTAAACTTGCTATCACATGCCCTCAAAAACATAAGAGACACGTTTTTCTTTTCATACAAACAAGGCCAAAAGGGAGATAAGTAAATTGTAATCTCTTCATCTACCTGTTTTCCTCAAGATCTAATAAAAACAGCCATGGAGAAGCCTGAGCAGCAACAGAAGCAGGTATTGAACCTGTCAAAATCAAAAGCCTTTCTTTCAGTCAGACCTCATCTTAGTGATTTTAGCCTTGTAAGACTGTAATTCCAGAAGGTAAGAGAGGGAATGGCCAGACGCGTCTACTTCTTTTGTCTGAAACAATGCCCATCACACTCAATTACTAAACACATCATTTAAAATCTAGACTGTGGCTGTTGAAGAGATTTTCTTAGTTTCTGTGCAGAGAAGAACCCAACTCCTATAAAAATGAATTTTCCAAGGAACTCAGAGTAAGTGCTAGCTATAATTTGTCAATTTCAAAATGAAAAAGGAGCTGCTTTTAAGTCTGCCCTGTGCAGACCCTCAGAATGTCGGTTGGCAAGCACTGCACTGTACCCATGGTGGGTATTCAGCTTTGTCAGAGTCATTGTGAACCCTGACTCTCATCCTAGACAAACCCTAAGAGTTGTTCAGTGAGTGCATTGGAGAGAAATGCTTAAGATCTGTTACATACTGCTTAGTTGCTTTGCTTTGTTTTGTTTTGTTCTGTGTTTTGTTTTCCTTTTTTTCCTTCAATGAAATGGATTTAATTGAGCCATTCAGTAATAACTGTCATTTTTGTGTGATATTTAAAGAGAAAAATTCAGAGAACATGTGTTGGGGTCATCTCCATATTTAGCATCATTTATTTCATGGAAACAGGTACAAAGTCTTTGAGTAATCACTGCAAATAATGTTGGCTCATTGTAGTAAATAAAAAAGAAGAGAACTTGACTAAGTCAGGATGTTACAGAGTTTCATAAATCTCAAGTTGATTTTCTCTGTGAGAAAAGGACAGTCAGAGTAAACATGTTTCTCTCAACTACATCAAAATTCTCCCTGTCCTCAATATTATACTTTCACCATTTTAAAGAGAAATTAACGGCATGAAAATGGGTTAGATAAGCATGATAGAAAAATGAAGAATCATGTGACAATACCAAGAATATTTATCAATGTAAAACAGGGACCTTGATTGACAGAGGGCCTGTCCACTGAGTATGCCAGAGGTCATGTGTTTTCAATAGTAATATAAAATTTATTAAACATACATTAATCAAAGATGGCATTGTAACTGTCATTGAAAGAGCTGCTTAGGATAGAAGAGACTTGAACCTTCAAGGGCAGAGCTGTAGTCATCTGACAAGGCTTTAGCTGGAAACTTCTAGAGTCCAAATGGTCTCACATGGTGCAATTGCCAGAGCATCCTGTGTCAGCCCTGAAGACGGCAGCATAGCTCCAAAGCCATCCTGCTCCCACTGTCTCATACCTGGCTTTGGCTTGCATAGAAATACTGCATAAAATATTGCATTTACAGCCTTATTAAATCACATGAGCAATTCATATAGTGTTGAAGAACTATGAAAATTCTTTTGTGATAAGAGTAAAAAAGACTGCTGGAAGACAGAGGTGATGTAACTGACTCAGTTATGAAGAATGGGCAACAAGAATCCTGTCAGAAGGCATATTTCACTTTGTCCATAATTTTCTAGTGAAATATCATATTAAACTACTGATTTCATGTTTCAGCAATGATCTACATACAATAAAATATGTGGAAAAGACATCATATCACTCAAACCCTTCTTGAGAGCTATTCCTGAGATTAAATTTATAAGATTTGCACATTTCCCCCTTACCTTAACTTTCCCTTGCCTCATAAATATCTCTTTGGTCAATATTCTAAGTTTTCTGATTATATGGGGACTTAGCTTAGTGCGTTCTTCACAGAATGTTGAAGAGTTAAGTACCGTTTTATTTCAGCTGCAAGACTTTCTATGTAGTTGGCATTTTTGAGTTTTCAAAGAATAAGTTTCTTCCAAATGGCTTATATTTATCTTTAGAAACAATTTAAAAGGAAAATAAATCTGTCATAATCAGGTCATCCAGACATAGTGCTGAAAGCATTTAATATCTGATCTATTCTGTGAAATAAGACACAATGCTGGCTCTGCTATTAAATATCACATAATCGCCTTAGTTAAAGAAGTCGATTTTAGTGACTTGAGCTTCATATCTTAGGAAAAAAAATAGTTACATTAACATAGATTCAGCATGTGTATTGTGATGAGAATAGCTCCTAACTTAGATTTTGCTAATATTTTCCAATTTATTACATTTGTCTATTTGAATTAGACACATCTACTTTATTGGGAAACTAACGTGGAGGCATCTTTGTGTGCTCCAAGGAATATATGGGGCGTGGTAATTCATTAATTTGGCTTGTTTCATTATAACATAATAAAATGCAGCAGAGGACAATATGGGTATGACACAGAAATAATCAAACATCCAGATATTTCTATCCACTTAATTACATGCTAATTATGCCTGAGTTTTGTTTTGTGTCTATGCCTGATGCTTTTCAGAGTATTACACATGGAGATAGGACATGTGCTAGAAAACAAATTAGTATAAAAATAACAGAATACTTTAACTACAACTGGCTTTGTGTTCTGCAAGAATTTTTCAATACTACACATAAATTGTATTCATTAGGTAAATATGCCCAATTATGCTGATACCAACTGGGTGGCAATTAGTACTTTAGGTCATAATGTTAATATTATCTGAGTCAGATAGCAATTTTGTGCTATGAGAATATAAATTTGAGCTATTTGAAATATAAACTGTTTTGCTATTGACTTATAGACTAAAAAGAAAATTGTCATTATCTAAGGCAAAATTTCATGCTGCTTGTAGAACCATCCATGGGAAAGCACAGTGTGGTCTTTGGGAAGTCTCCTAACAAGGGGCACACTCCCCAGCGAGGGTCAGAGTTCAGTTCCTGAACTCATCCATCACACACAGACTGGCAGGGGTGACTAGCTGTCATGACTAAGAATGGGACAGGGCCCCCTCCCTGACCTCCTAAATCACTCTCACACACAGGGTTCCGCTGATACACATTCCTGTTCACAAACAACATGACCCAGTAAGTGTCCATTTTCAAAGGGGCACTCGGAGTCAAGAAAAGCAAGTACAGATGCCCAGGAATCCTCAGAGGTCAATATACTCGACATTTTTATTTTTAAGGGCTTATTTTAAATACTAATCAGGAAAGTAAAACATTATATCAGTTATAAATGACTATCTGAAAATGTCTTATTTCTCTTTTTGCATATGCAGTAATTTTTGCTATAAAGGGAATGTTTTGGTTTTGTTTTCTAAATGAAATCTAGGCAGATCTGAGAACATTTGAGGTTAGGAATCTAAAAATTTGCTGATCTGTGCCCAGTACATGTCCAGCCTCTTTTTCTGATGACATCATGCTCATAATAGAGGTTATTGACTACGGAATTTTACCTTGAGATATCTCAACATCATCTATTTTATTTGGCTCTTTTAAGGACTTGATACCCAAAGAACACTGTGTTTAATCTCTTTCACTGTCTACTGATTTCATTCATTAAATTATTACCTATACAATTTCGATTATGGAGACCCATCCTTAGAAAGTAAAACAATTAGACACAGAGTAGTATCCAGAAGCGCTCAGCTCACATTCTAGACAGGGGTCATCTATTTTCTTCTTACGTGTTTCAGCCTTGTATAACTTATTGACGGTCAAGGCAAGTATATGGGTGGCTTCCTTAAATTTGAGAAATTAAATCTACTTGGGGCCACATTCTGTCTTGTATATGAGAAAAAATAGACTAAGCTTTCTGTAGATATGAACTGATTTTCATTCATTCCATACAGAACATTCAGTGCTGAAGTTGATTGTAGTTTTCTACAATTGCTATTTTTTTTAAAAAAGAAAACAATTAACAGAGTTTTGCTTCTCCCAGTCTGTTGCACAGCACAAAGCTTGGAGATGAGGAGACTAATCATGAGGGTGACCTCATGACTTCAGATTCTCTTGGGCAGTAGCCCTTTTAGAATATACTGTAATAAAGATGCATGACCTCAGGTCTTTAATTAATTCAAAAGTCATATAAATAGTTTACATACAAAAAGGTTGTCTGCTTCTGCCTTGGCCCTTATTGAATAACTTTCTGCAGGCCCTTAGATAAAGAGAGCTGCATTACCTAAACATCTAAGTAAATATTAAAATCAGTAATATTGTCAGTGATTCCACAGAGACCAAAAAAGCAACAGGTGTTCATTCTTGCTTTCAATATTTAAAAACAGCAAAAGTTTCATCGATACAAAGATATTTAATACCCTAATGTGTAAACAAAAATCTGAAAATTACATGGTGAAATTGGATTTTATCTTTTCCTAAAATAGAATATTGCATTGGCATAGGACACTATTGGCTTTGTAGAATCGATTATATAACAGTTTTTAATTGGCTAGTTTAACTGCCCAGAATGTCAATTATTCTTTACAAATACAGTCCTTAAAAATTTTAAAA
The DNA here is from genome assembly GCF_900095145.1 of Mus pahari. NCBI lineage: Eukaryota > Metazoa > Chordata > Mammalia > Rodentia > Muridae > Mus > Mus pahari. The sequence goes on from NC_034593.1 coordinate 138,235,133, forward strand.
CACTTTGAAAATGTATTCAAGGGAGGACATGTCTTTTAGTAGTTGCAAAAATACAGAATGTGCATATTTTATGCTTAGACAAATCTGTAGCATCAGCGTATTCTATGCAAAAATCAGCATTTGAAATCTTCTTGCTCAAATTTCCTTCTTCATGGACCTTATCGAAATGGGTAGTAGGTACACTAGCACATCCCTGCACATGGATATCTCACTTCACCTGATAAGTGAATGATAAAAACACCGGGTTTTCAGGTCTGTTTAGGCTTCAGCTGTAAGGTTTTGGCGCCCCCAAGCCCTGTTTTGGAGAACAGCAGTCATTCTGAAAAGCAGGAAATAGGTTAGAAAATATATCTGTAAGACATCTGCACATTCCACTTTTCCCCCTTTGGAAAGGCATTATGTTTTGCATGGCCACCATTTAAATTTTATTTTTGTGACTCTTAATAGTTTTCACTGCTGTTGTATACTAAAGTGTGGGATCAGCGTGGTTTGGATTTTATTGCTATTGTATTTTTGTTTTTAACTAAAGAAAATTTTAGCATAAATACATCGAACAGATTTACACATGTCCTCTAAATGTTTCTCCTCAAACCATCAAACAGACAGACATTTAGAGTACAAGAAGAAATGTAGGACATGCCTTTTGGTTATTGGCAAACTTTATGCAAATAGGCAGCCTCTCTCTAGGGGAAACTGTACACTATTGAAATTTATATCTAAATGTGACAACATCCAGATAGGATCTTCACCATCATTATTTTCTATTCGTGTCATACATTAAAGGAAGAGTTGAAAGATGAAACGTTCTGAAGCATATTCAATAAATTTCAACTATTTTGCTGGTCCCATCTTTAAAGCTCCAAGTTTGCCTTATTAGGATCAAGTTCTGCATCCAGCATGTAGTAATGGGGCTGTTGGCATAGCACCTGTCAGTAAGACTTCACAATCTAAGCCTTAAAGGTTTTGATGGGAATGCAGATGGAATACCAATTTGCCAATGCAGTACTCATGCCTGTAATATCTACACTGCTCACACAACTCTGATTAATCTGACACTTTTTGAATACTTCTGGAAAAGAACTCTTGTAAAAACATGGAAGCAAACAAAAGATCTGATTTCTCGCCTCGTTTGGCCTTTTCTGTGACTTATTTCTATCTGTACTCCAGGCAAGCCTGGAAAGTCTATACACTTCCTTCTGAGATACTGTAAACCTAGATACTGCAAATCGCTTGGTCAATGTACATTAAATCTAATTTAGTCTGACCACCACTACTGTTCAAAGACCAGCAAATTGATTGTGTTACTAAAATGTGATGGAGTTGATACTGCTCTTTAATGAACTCCATGCCGGCATGCTGCTGCTAATGCACCGTACTGTAGATCACCCAGTCACCTCCCCTCTAATTGAATTTATCATTTGAAACCTCGACTTGATGCTAACCGTCCAAAAATAGACAGGTCCTTCTAGAGCATTCCTATCTCCCAAATGCCTTATATTGAAGTTTTCTACAACAAACACTTGCCTTGCTTGTGGTTTTGTGAGGGGCACTTGTAAGTCATAGAGGGACAATTACAAGAAAGTGTGCCTTTAGAAAAAGATACTATTGACCTCTGCAAATTGACTGGCAATATCCAAATTTGAAAGTGGAGCTCTGGCAGCCTTAATGGGATATATGCAAATTGTCTCTACACAGGCCTGAAACTGTCATATGGCTGCAGTTATTTTAAAACACACACAGTCTTCTCTTTCTGTTCTACCCAGTTTTATTTTCTCTCAATGGAGGCAGCATGTTTGGGAGACTAGTCTATCTTGAGGCAATGACAATAGCATTTGCGGGGTTCTACCTCCAGGAATCATTATGGGTGCCAGTTGGTTTCTTAAGTCAGCCCTAGGGAGGGAGAAAGAAAGCGAAACTGATGTAAGGTGACATTAAAACCGAGAGAAAGGGAGTAAAGAAAAGACGTGATTTCTGTAGGTTTACAAAATCAAGGCAGTATTGTAGAATTAGAAACATGCAGAGAATAGTAACTGATTATGCTTTAAATTTTTTTTAACGAAAGAGGAACCTAATTTAGTGGTGTATTGTAGTTCAAAAATAGCTCCGCATAATTCATAAGGTGCTCTACTTGAGGATTGCTGAAGTTCCTCGTTATGATAATGCCTTTTGATAACTTTTATTGAACATAAGCATTCCCCTGATTAAATCTCTTAACAGGCAGTGCTTTTCAGTACTAGCTGCCATCATTTTGGGGCTGGGTTTTACACACTCTGTAGAGACAAGATGAGACATAGCACCGCTTGCCAAAAATCCATCAGAGAATAAATATATGAAAAAAAAATCTAATTTACAATAAGGATTTCCAACTGAAAAAATTACCATCTCTCGAAACTCTGAAGCACCAAATAAGTAATTTTTCATCTTGTGTTAGACTTGGATACACTAAGTAACATGGAAAAATCACACATGTTATCAAAACTAGCTATTTTTTCTTCTATGTATATGTGCCTAATTATATAAACCCTCCAAGAAAAAATAGCTAGTTAAACATTGTACTAATGCCACCCCATATAACTACACTCAGATTTAATAGGGTCCCATATCTCAGTAACTAAAAGATATCTACGACCAGAGGTTTGCAAGTCCCGAGAAGGTCTTAATTCACCAATAAATTAACCAGTCATTCTGATTGTTTTCTCAAAAAAAAAAGAAAGAAAAACAAGAAAAGAAAAAAGAACAATAAAAGAAAAGAAAAAGAAAAAAGAACAAGAAAAAAAGAAAAAGAAAATATCTGCAAGAATTATGAAGGGACTGGTTGTTGTTGATGTTGTTGTTGTTGATGTTGTTGTGGTGGTTGTGGTTGTGGTTGTGGTTGCGGTTGTTCTGGTCTTCTCTTCCACACCAGTATGTCTGTTCCCATTTCACAGATGCTGGAAAAGCAGAAGGCTCTTAGTGAGTGATGCAGGATCTTGCTACTTCATGTGTAGGGAGAAAATGAGCCCAAGGCTATGACAACTCTCTCCTATAGGACAAAACCAAGTGGTCAGGGAGAATGCTTCCCCCTGACACAGAGCTCTTCTAAGGAGAGTCAGGAACCCTGAGTTGAGGAAATAACCCTTCCTTATCCACTGGGTATCTCATAAGCCTGCCCTGTGCTCTCAAGCACATCTCTTCTTTTCCTATCCTGCTTATTATATGAAAACCCATAGACGTGTACTCAGGAAACCAGGCTGTTTGTGCATAAACCTAACATTCTAAGAACAATCACCGATACTCTGGTACCTCTGAGCTCTCAGATGATGTGTTTGCAGTTCTGCAGCCCAAGTTTTCTTAAATTTGTATTTCTTGTCTTATATTCAATGTCACAAATTAAATATGAATACCAATTCTGCAAAGGTGGATCCAAGGTTAAGAGCATCTACTGCTCTTGCAGAGAACCTGAGTTCAGTTTTCAGCACCCAAGTTGGCCAGACCACAACCACCTGGCAGTTCAGCTCTGAGGAATCCAGTGTTCTCCTCTGGTAATCATGATACCTACATCCACATATACACACAGGCAAACACACATACACATAGGTAACAGTAAAAATAATGTCTAAGATAGACAGGTAGGTAGATAGATTTCCCTAAATAAAAAGAATAATATTCACACTACTGTATGTAGCCTTAATCACCAGCATAGTCACATGGCAATTTTGTAGTCAATACATGGTTAGGAATAATAACTAATGTTAATTATTTGCCTAATCAGTGCTAGGAATGTTATTAAATCTGAAAAATGTGACTGATTTTCCTGAGATTTTTGTCCCCATATTTTTACATATACAGAAATGTAGGTGGTTGAGAATACATATAACATGAATCAGGATGGTCCCCAGTCTCACTCTCCAGTTCATACATGGATGCCATGGAGAAACAGTTCATGTCCAGAACGTATTGTGGCTAAGTGCATGAATGGTGAGAAAAAAACTATTTTGTATGATGTCAGAGAAGTGAGGAAAGTGTAAAACAGAGGATTAAATAGAGTTAAAATTATTTCCAAGGTAAAATGTTTTTCAAAACAAAAGTCATGGATAAATTTTAACAGTCAAAAATAAAGAAAAATATTTGTGTTTGTGGAGGACTAACTACAACATTCAGTACATTTTCCTGATAAAACAGCCTAAGAGGAATTTTCTTGATATACATATATTGATAAATAGTTTTGTTTTCTTTAAGCATTGGTATAAGCATTTTCTACAATGTAAAACAAAAACCAATTACAATAAAAATAAAAAATATCAAAGATAAAATTTGGAGTCAGAAAATACAAGCACTCCAGCTTCTTCATAATACATTATTTTACAGGATGAATAAATGATGTTTACCAAGTGCAACATAATAGGAGACATTTGTTTACATTTAAATATACTTTGATGTTGAAAACAAATATGCATAAAACTCATAGCCTTTGAATATCATAGATTCTATTTTGTATGGAAAATACTAAAACACATACCAAAATTTACAATGCAAAAAACTAAAAGAAAATAATTTGAGAAGTAAATATCTGATAAATAAGGTAGAAAAGCAGAAGAAATGAGACATGGGTATGAGGAAGAATGTGCAGTTTCTAGTGTTTGAGACAATTAACCTTCCTCCAGAATGGTTAACAACCTTTTTCATGCACACTGCTAATTTTCCCTCAGGCTGTAGGAGTCCCTATTCAGCAGAACTGGAGGGATAAAGGAAATATAAACTGTCATCTATCTACCTCCCCAAAGATGGCACAAGTACAAATGATCAATACTCAATTTTTTCCTTCTGGTGTATGTTTTCCTACCCTGGTGTTTCTCATGCCAATGAGAAACAATTTTAAAAACAACATCTACTGCTCTACTAATTACCATAACATTGTGAACATGAAATAGTTGGTATTTTATCGTGAATAAAAGTCAAAATCCTCACATTACATCATACAAAGAATGCTTGTGTTACTATTTCATGTGGCACTAAATGATGAGTTCAATTGCACTGTTCAGGGTCAGTGTCAAGCAAGTGCTGTGTCACATCTCTTTGATTGCTAAAGGAGAAGTAGATGAGGAAAGGGGGTAAGTGCTATGCTAGACATACTCATTCAAACAAACATACTGAAAGGCTAAGATTATGGACTAAATTATGGATGTCACTCTGCCTCAACGCACAACAGTAGGGCTGGCACTTTCAATGTTAGTCTACCTTTAGATTCTCATGTGAAGAATTTTTATGTCCATGGGTAATTAATGTTTTAGACTTCCTGTGGTATTATCCGATCCTTTCATAGAGTGGAAACTCAAAAGAACATAACCTAAATCCAGAAATGGTTGTGTGCAAATCTGCCTGAAAGGCTTTGTGAGACTCTGGTAGGCTAATCTCCCCTAACTGTAGGTGTTATTCAATGTATGTGAAGTGAACATAGAGTAAACAGGATCTGTGTCATGTGGCAAGTTGTTCATAGTTCAATGAATCAAACAACTAACACATGATAAAGCTAACTTACGAATCATAATAGAATCCTTTCACCTGCAAGTAAACAAAAGAAGAAAACTTAGAGGATTTAAATTACAGATGCCTGCGTTAAAGAATGCCCCCACCAAGTCTTTCTCAGTTGTCTTATTTATGGAAATTCTATTTAAAGGATTTGTATGCACACAAACCAAGAGTAAACAGAACAAACACCTCCTTGTTTTTAGCAGAAATCAAACATCCTTAATTTTATCTAATAGAATAGACCAGTGCTTTGTTAATTTGATCTGTTAGCATACTGCTTTTCCTACCTGCTGACAAGTGAGAAATCCATTTGTATATCTATTTAAAAACTTTAAAGAACAAAACCCTGTGGGGAGCCACAGCCCCTGGGGCCGCACCCCAACATGGCACCTACAGGAAGAGAGTTCTTATAATAAACAAGTCCTTATTTGGCTGCTGCTGTTATCCCTGCTGATCATTGGCTGAGCTCGCTCACCTGGCAAAGCTACGTTGCTTGGTGTGATTGGTTGGCGTGAATGCATATATATATATTGGGCTTTTCCCAGGGTTCGTGAAGATGAAGAAAGAAGCTTGCTGAATAAACTGCTGATTGAAGACTGGTGGTCCGTGACTTTCTTGCTGGTCGAGAGAGGACGTGACAAATGGTGGCCCATACGGGGACGCAACAAAACCCTGAACATTAAATTTATTTATTTTTAGGTGGTCTCCCTTCCTGATGAGGCTGTTTCTTTTGTTTTGTTTTCTTTATTTTTTTTTAATTTAAGTCATTCTTTATTAGATATTTTCTTCATTTACATTTCAAATGCTATCTCCAAAGCCCCCTATACCCCNCCCCCCCCCCGTCCTGCTCCCCAACCCACCCACTCCTGCTTTCTGGCCCTGGCATTCCCCTAGACTAGGGCATATGATCTTCGCAATACCCAGGGCCTCTCCGATGAGGCTGTTTCTAAGGAGATTTAATTCTAATTGTACTGCAAGCTTAGTAGTCTGCACCTGCTGTTTCCCCAGTGCTTGGTAATGAGCAAGCATAACTTCATATCATTAACTCAAAACTGTATTTACTTACTTATGGTCTGAGTCAGATCTAGCTTACTAAGCCAGCCAGTTCACAGTTCAGTTCTGTTGGCTAAGTTATAACTTCATCTTAAAAGATGGTCATGGATACATGCAACCCAGGAAGCTAATAAGTTATGCAGACCACATGGTCCTTCAAGTTAATTATTCTCTTTTCTAAGTCTGGAGATAGAGATGCTTGCTCACATTATCCTGAACAAGGATTTAAGATCATTATTTGGAAGATGTCTTCACTACCTGGATAAAGGATGAAAAGGTAGGGATGCCATGGTAACTTGAATGGTACCAGTCTCTAGTAGGCTCTTTTATTTGCACTTCTGATTCAAAGCTGCTGTTGCTGTTTGAGAAGATCTTTAAAGATGGAACCTTAGTGGGAAAGGGATGTCATAGCAGAGGCAGGCTTTGTGTGTTTATGACCAGTCCCTATTTTCTGATTCTTCTGTAAGAATAAAAAGCAATAGGCCTGCTTCCTAGTTCTGAGGCCTGCCACAGTGAACTTCATCCCTCTGAAAACATAAGACAGAAGAAAATCATCTTCTTTAAGTTGCTTCGGTCAGAGGATGCTATTACTCTGTAACAGAAAGTAAATAGTGTAGATGCCCATATTAAACAGATGGAGGCTGCTAGGTTTCCATTAGATTTTACTTTGGCTTCTTTTTAATTTGTTTGTATTTACCATTAGAATCCATGTTTTTGCCATAAAGTCTTAATATAACTAAGACATTATCTATTAACCTTTTCTAATAAACTTCTACCTCTAAGTAATATATAGAATGAAATATGTAATAACAAATGGCACCCATCATTATAGGCATGTAATCCATATTTAGCTAACAATCCAAGCTAGAACAAGAAATTTGGATATTAAAATCCCTTTGTAAAGGCTGAGAACAAACTCTTCCCAGAGCAGTTTCCTAGCTTGGCAGAAGGTAGTTAGTTCATTTAAGAAACAGTGAACCAGAGCCTTAGGCCCTTCCCCAGGTGTGGCAGAGGGACTGAGCAAAGGTACACTGGGTATCTCAGCATGCACATGGGCACATGGGAAACCAGCAGGGGCCCATTGGAAATGCCCGCAGCTACCCAGAGATGGGGTAACCTATGCAGAGTTCAGCCTGTGCTACTGGGCTGAGAGGCATGGCTGCATAAGAACTCCCATAGAGCCATGAGGCCTGGGTGTCACGCTACTCTTTGAGATTCAGCATAGGCACAGGCACAGGCACAGGCACAGGCACAGGCACAGGCACAGGCACAGGCACAGGCACAGGCACAGGCACAGGCACAGGCACAGGCACAGGCACAGNACAGGCACAGGCACAGGCACAGGCACAGGCACAGGCACAGGCACAGGCACAGGCACAGGCACAGGCACAGGCACAGGCACAGGCATATTGAGACCAAGATCCACCTTTCCAGCGTGGGCAGAAGTCAGAGAGAAGTCCCAGCCCAGGGTGGAGGGCATGCAGGCCAGCAGGTGAAAGCCTGCAACTGCCCGGAGAGGAGGGAGAGGGACTGATCCAAGTATGGAGGAGCCAGGAGCCATTATCCTGATTGTTTTACTAAGAGAGCCCCAGAGAGACTGTCCAAATGTCAGTTACAGACATGCAGACAAGGCAAGAAAAGCTGAAAAGTCAACAGACTTGGTAAGATACTTGGGAAGTCCTTAAGGAGAGAATTAGAGACTAAAAAAGAAAAATGTTTTCTATGTTGAAAAAATGGAGAACTCAGTAACACAATGCATCCCAGTTTTGTGCTTCACTTATCAGTATGCACATAATTATTTTTTCAGTAAAGATTACGATTTTATACATCTTCTTTAAGAAAGATCAGAATAAAACAGACTTAGAGGGAGAAAGACTAGAAAATCAAATGCTACTTTAGAGGACATAGAACAGAGATTAAAGTATTCTTTAAATCAGAATGAAGATTCTTCAGAAGAATTTAGTCTCGAACCTACAATGATAGGAAACAAAGATAGCTCCAGATAAGAGAAATCCACAAAGAATTGAGGAATTCCCAAGGCAACCCACAGAGATACAATATACTAAGTTAAAAATATAGATTCTGTTTAATGAAGTTGCCTTGGAACAATATCATACAACAACTATGTATTTCATTTTGCAGAGTTTGAAAATGTTAAATATGTACAAGTGTTATGACATAATATATTTGATACATGTTCAGAATTCCAAGGGCATTCTGCCTTAAGTTCTGAAAGGAATGATTTAGAGATTGTATATTTATTAGAGATGGTGGCTATTTTGAAGATGTTTTTGCAAATTGAAATTGATACTCTAACATGTGTATCCATTATAATATAACAAATTTTTAGAAATTGTGACACATGAAATGTTACAGATATATTATATAATCTCACAGATCAAGATGGAAAGACTTAATAGGACTTTAAAGGACATGCTCATAGAACAAAAAGGGGTCACAAAGAATCCCAGAGTTAGTTTACATACTGCTTGATTAAATTTAAAAAATTAAATGCTACTGAATAACAATAAGAACAAGAACAAGAACAAGAACAAGAACAACAACAACAACAACAACAACAACAGAACAGCTCCAAGAAAGATTGGATTATGGGAAAAACTACTGAAACAAAGAAACCTATTATCATCTGGGTGCCTTAACATCGGAATGAAAGGCAGGAAATGTGTTGCATTGGGGAAGAGGTTTTATCTTTGTTTCAAAAGAAAAAGAAAAGCGATGGATTCCATCAAAATTAATAAAAATTATATTTAACCAGGGGAATCCTCCTGAAGATGTAGGCTGTACAAATAAAGGAAGAAACCAAGAACAAAACATGTAACATGAACACTGATCCCTCTCAATGGGAACAGCTCTGAGACTGACTGAGACATGATAGTGTCTCTGCATAGCCAATAAATCTTGTTGGCTACAGTGTCCTCATGTCCTTCATATGGCATGGTTGGAAATTTATATTACATTTTGGATACACAATCCATAGGGACTTTAAAGATTGATACCTTTTTCTTGCTCAAACATTGAGGAAAGGATCATCTTTAACTGACCTGTGGACACTGCATATTCCATACATGAGTTAATGTAAAAAAAAATGTATATTACTTTTGAAAGTCTATATGTTCACAGAGAAAGGAACCAAATACCAATGAAGTTAAAGCAGCCCTGTCAAGATTCATTCTTGAGGATTCAGAGAATAATACTGAGATGTTGAGACATATTTATTCCTGTATCCTGATACAACCTCATACTGCCTCAAACTCCAAAATTTGCTTTTAGAACAGTTTCAAAATGGCTGACCCTAGTTGGTCCAGCCTTTCAGACTGTTCCAGTTAAGACTTGAGTTAAGCATGGCACTTTACCAGCACACAGAGATTGGATAGCAAGTGTTATAGCTAGCTTTCCTAAGACTTAGCCAATATACAAATTTACTTAGTATCCACAAATGAAAATATTTCCCTCCAGAGAGTAGAAGCAATTTTAAGGGTACATTGTCCTTTCCCCAACCATGGAGTGGGTGGCTTCCAGTCCTTTGGTGGGTGCCAGATGTTCGTTGTTGTATTAGGTTGGTTAGTCACAAGTTGTTAATGGTTTTGGCCAGGGAAGAAATAAAGTTAATTTCAGGGATTTCTTTCCTTCTTTCTTTTTCTCTCCTCTATCCTTCTTTCTTTCTTATCTAATGTTAGGTAAAAGGGATGACAAGATAAAAGGGGAATAAAGGAATGATAGGATAAAAGGGTAGATTACTGAATCTACATTTAGACTAAAGATCATCAGCCAGCCATATATTTTCATATTGGTATGGATCTTGTATATTGATACAAATTTAGGGTTATATTTAGCTACAGAAAATTGTATTTAGACTCTTATTTAAGATATTGTACCTATGTAACTCAAGGATAATGGGAGGGAGTAGTGGGGGAAGGATTGTGGGAGGGAGTGACCCAGGAGGGAGGCAGAGAGCAGAATGTAAAGCGAATAAGAAAAAAAAAAAAAGATAAAAAGTAATGTGAAATTGTAGTTCTTGAAAACTAATATTTCAAACTGTTTAGGATAATTAAGAAATGTAAGTTATAAACAAATGTATAGTCACTTCAGAAACTCGTTTAGTTAATTAGATAAATAAAATTTTTAGTTTCTTATATATGTTTTAAAAGTTAAACAGATAGTACAGTATCCAGAAATAAGGAATATTTGCTTATTAAGAGACACTATAGATTGTTTTTGAAAACCTTAGTGATCTACAGAATATGGCATTTAAAGATGTTTTGTTAACATATGTTTTTTCATAACAATGAGACATGTCAGCTTCTGCAGCATCTTCTACTTCAAAGAAGATGATGAGCACTGAAGAACCTCCTTATGGAGTTTGCCCCAAATGTGGCAAAACTGTCACTATGCAAAAACTTCCCTTGCCTCTACTGTTGTCCAAACTGGACAAACATAACACAGAGAAGTTGACTACTGAGCTTTGCCAAGGTGAGGTAAGTGGTCCTTCATAATTCCTGCTTCACTAAAAGATCTGTCAGATTTCTTGGCCAGAAGGCTATAAATGGTGGCTATAAAGAAGGCAGTAACCTCTGTCATATCTATAGTTTTGAAACCTTGCTTCACTAAAAGGTCTGTCAGATTTCTTGGCCAGAAGGCTATAAATGGTGGCTATAAAGAAGGCAGTAATCTCTGTCATATCTATAGTTTTGAAACCTTCTTGCTCTGTAGTTCCTGTAACCTTTTATTCCTTCTCAGGTCTCTGATGGAGTTAAAGACTAGATACCTACAGTCTCAAAATTAAGCTTAAGTTGTTTAGAACTTAAGAAAATGTTTCAAACTCTGAAATGACACTTTTAGGTTGGAAATGTAAGTTATGATAGAAAGAGATTTAGGACTCCCCAGGATGGAAAGGATATTTGTGCACTTTATCCAAGGTTGCCAATGCATATGGATTGGCTATTATGAATGCTAAGACTTACCTTATAGTTTTAATAATTTTCTTATTGTTTCCAGGTTTTTGATGTTAGAGAAAGAGCTTTGTGTTGAACTAAAAGGGGGAGATATAAGGATAATCTCTTGTGTATTGTGTGGAAGCATTACCTATCACTATGTCCAAAATGTTGAGACAGGATTAGAAGGTAGGACTTCCTAAAGAGAGAAACTCTGGGAAATAGTCAGAGGTGGGAGATATTCACCACCTGGACTCAGAGGAAGTGAGAAGGATGAAGCTGAGGAGAGATAACTAACCATTGTAAGATGTAAGCATATATATATATTTTTTTTTTCTACCCTAGATCTCTGAGTTAACCAGCCTCTAGATCCTATCCCTCTAGGGCATGTTGGGCACTATTTCTATTATACTATATAAGAAAAATATTTGAATCTAATCTTCTGCTTGCTTAGTAAAAAAACATTTTCCCCTGTAGTAAGATTGCAATAAAATTTGGATACATAAACACTAAACTATTTGAAAATATAAAGTTCCCACGTTAATTCTTAAAATTACTTATTGTTTGTTTCTGTACCCATCCCACTACTAGATTATAGATTCATTCTGGTAAAATATATGAAAATAATTTATTTTTGACATATTTTAAGTTGTAGACCTAGGACAATATAGTCTATGTGGTAAGAACTGAACAATTTTGCTGGCTGAAAAGTAGATCTAAATAAAAATAAAAACAAAACAAAGCAAAAAGGCAAAGAAGGAGAGCTTGAAAAAATATGGTGGAAACTGAAGAAGGAAATGAGATATGTAAGGAATGGTTCTGACTCTGTTGCTGCATATGTATCATTGAAATGCCATGCCATTTCTATAAAATAGGTCTAATGCATGATGCAAAGTTTAATAAATAAACAAAAACAAAAACAAAACAAAACAACAAAAAGGCAAGGTAGAACTACACAAATAAGGAGCCCCTAGGGAACAGGTAGAAAACTTTCTCTTGGGTCACAAACTTAAGAGATTTTCTGAGGATGGTTAACAAACACTGAATAGAACCAGTGATGCTTAATTCAGGTGTGAATGGGGAGTGTGTAATAGAACAAGAACTTCTCAGAAATATAGCTGTGAAAAGGACTCATGAGCTTTACAATATCATCAGTATGTGTTAGCTAAATCTAACAGAATGTTCAGAGGTGTGGCACATAGGTACTCAAGTTGAGTACTAGATGTTTTCCATAGGTGTTAACATTATAAAAAGCACAACATAAAATGGTGGGTTGGAAGCATATGAAATATATGGCACCATTATTCTCAAAGAATGTTTAATAGCACTCTTAAATGGGGAGTCCAGGAACAGAGGAAAAGAAATACTTCAAGATAATACTTTAAGTGTTCTTATGTCAATTAACAGACATGCAAGAAACAGTAGTGTCTAGGAAATAAAAATATATAAGCACATAGGGATCTGCATTTGGTTACGTGGTTTTTTTGTTGGGTGGTGTGTGTGTATGTGTGTGTGTGTGTGTGTGTGTGTGTGTGTGTGTGTGTGTGTGTGTGTGCATGTNTGTGTGTGTGTGTGTGTGTGTGTGTGTGTGTGTGTGTGTGTGTGTGTGTGCATGTACATGTTTGACAGGGTCTTCTGGATCTATGGCTGGTCTAAAACTGAGTATGTAGGCAGGATAACCCGCAACTTATTATCCTCCTAAATCTACCTGGCTAGTGCTTGGATTACAGATGAACATTTACATGTTCAGCTCTCTAATTAATTTTTTTATAAAACAAATGGTTCTCCAAGTGAATATAGTCTTTATTAGTGGTTGGTCATTTAGGTGAAAAATAGACAAAACATCATAGTGTTCAAAATTTCTTTCTTCTCAATATGAACCAAAAGATATCTATATGCTGTTTTGGATTTTTACTGTTTTCCAACAGACAAAGTAAGGGCAGGGGAACATTTTATATATTTCTTGCAACTACATATATAGCACTTACTGTGTATCTCTGCTGTTCTACATATTTTTTTCTTTTAATTCCCAAACCCTTTAATGTTGAAATCAAGTCTTTGAGTTGATTTCTGTCACTATTACCATTTTATAGTGAGGAAATTGTGAAGTAGAAGATGAAGGTTGTTCCTGAGGTCACATAACAAGGAAAATACACAAGTAGGCCAGTGGCTGATAACCTGTAGGTAGTCAATCCTTCCGCTTACTGAGTGATCTCCCCCTGTAGTATTTGCTTTCAATTACCTCTTATGATTATACACTAAAATTTTCTAAATTTCATCAGAGGAGATTTTTCTCAGAAAACTCTAGATAAGAGTAGAAAACTGTAGATTAGTTAAACTCTGTGTGTCTGCTCTGTTCTTCAAAAATAAGCATAATCCTGGTCTTTAATGGTGATAAAATTGGTTTCTGTTCTGTTGGATTATTGAAATAAAATTAAGTTGAAACATGTCCAATACTGCAATAGACATATAACTCACTAGCATATGTCTGATTTTGAATTTATACAAAATTATTTAAATATATAAGCCAGTTGATGTATCAATTAAGATACCCAGCATTATGACACTATAATTATTGTTTTATTAAATTAGGGTCAAATATGAATTTAACCTCTCAAAACTCCATGACACCAAGTGATAGAAGCCAGTTTTTTAATAGATGTTTTAAAAACCTAATGTGTCAGAAAGACCCAAAAGGTCCCATATCAGGGAAAAAAAGAGTTCAATGGCAGGAAATAAATAAAGGTACTGTGGAGCAAATAAGAGACAGTCCTCTATTCTCTCAATGAGACATTGGTGGTCCCACTTGTATTCATTTTAAAGCAGTTCTAGTACATAGGAAACTTTTGCCTGTATGCCCACCCAGCAAACAACTTCTCCTTTATACTCTATTACTCTTGCCATATGATTCTGTTTGTATCAGATGAATCAATAAGCCATTACTTTATAAAATCCTGCCAACATTTTATTATGCTGCATTGAATCGACTGCGCTAAATTAGCTCCTTCTGAGGGTCAGCTACTTTCAGACACATTTGCTCTTTTCATCTTTGGTGTATTTATTTTGCTTTGTTTCTCAGTGTATTTTATGAAGACAGGGATATCTGTAACAATGTTTATCATCTCTGTAGGTTAAAGTTTTAACACAGAGAAATATTTATAATTAAAAAACACAAATATGCAATATTTGGCATATTCATATTCTTTATGTTGCTGTTGTGCTTCAGAGTGCATTTGCTTATATGTTTGTCTTTTGAGAGAGTGTCTTACGTAGCTTAGGCTGAATTGAAATTCAGCATGTCGCCGGTTTCTTGTCTTGAACTCCCGATCTCCTCTGTGTATCTCTGAAGACAGTTGAGGTTGCCTGTCTGGCAGTGATACCTACTATACCTACAATTTTTAAAAAACTAGACTATTTACTCATGTGTACGCATGTGTGGTCAAGCGTATGTGAAGTGCCCACAGATCCAGACAAGGATGTCAGATCTCATGGAGCTGCAATTACAGGTATTGTGAGCATCTAACATGGGCAGTGGGAACTGAACTTGTGTTCGTGGGCAGCGTGTGCTCTGAAGTCCTAAGCCAAATTTCTATCTACTAGACCTATATGCTCTTTATTTAAAGAAATTTTCCTTTGTGTTCAACCACTTCCAAAAAAAAAAAAAAGAAATCTAACTTGTTCAATGCCACTATGTGCAAAATCTTTCATGTGCCCCAAAGAAATGCTACTCTAGATTTTAAATATATTCTTTCACATTGAGAATTAATTTTAAGTTAACAAAAACTATAGCCAGGGCAAAACTAAGATCTATGTATCCCAAGAAATGTTCTAATTCAGCTACAATTCCCATACTAAGACACAAACATCCCCATAGATGGAAATATTTCCCTGGGGTTTAGCTATGTTCATTAACCAAGCAAACTTCTTTGCTCTTCAGGGAATGGGGAGCCACACCCTGAGTCAGAAACACTTGCTTTCCCCAAATTACTTGTAATAAATTTTTAGAGAGAAAATACTTGAATTACTTATAAGTTTGTACCAGGCAAATCTATTTCCTGGACAATTCTTTTCTCATAATATGACATATTATCTAATGTTCCTAATGATCTTACTTGTAATCATTTTTATTGTCACATATTCTACTTGACACCAAATAAATGTTCCCTTTCTATCTCAAATGAACCACAAGAAACCATTTGCGAGCTATATAAAAGGCTAGCAGCTAAGTTGAGCCCATACAATGTCTAATACCTTTCTGTCTAGATATTGTTACCAGCTACCATGCTCAAAAAAGTTCATGTTGTCAGAACAGAAACAAGCCTTCATTTGAATTACATTGTTAGATTTGATCAAGAGAGTAGGGATTTTCTTCCCAGAATCCAGAACTTATGAGAGAGTGCCATTTCCATCATCAAAAGAGTATCAGTCTGTGTGGTTTTTCTCTAGCTGCCAGTTTATGACTGATACTTGAAAAATGGAGTCTATACAAAACAATAGGTCAACAGTGAGGTTTCGACAATGGCTTCAGAATTCTGAGAATGGTTTATTGTTATAACCATTGTTTGTTGATGGCTTCTTTACTCTGTTACTTAAAACATATTCTCTGTTCAGTAAATAATTCTTTATGTCTTACCAAGAGTATTACTGAACTTGCTATAGAGAAAATACTTGAAATACCACATGAGCTTATACCAGACAAATTGAGATCATGCTATGGTTCAAGTTCAAAGAACTGAAGTTATCACTATACCTTGTGAAAAGCAGCTAGAAACTTTGAGTTAGTATTCTAATTTTGCATAAAAGCCTAAGAAAATAAATCATTTGACCTTTATATATTAGATGTTTTCTGCCAAGTTCAGTCCTTTTGTTTGTAAATTTCTAAAGGCTTTTAAGAGATTATAAGTGGAAATATGTGAAACCCTGAACATTTTGCTATTCCAAATGTCAACTAGTTCATAATCACACTAAAGGCCACATTTCAGTGCCATGGAAGTATTTGATTCCTCTCATAAGTATTTTGACTTCATTCCATCCTGACCCAGTTCCCACCACACTCTCTGAACTGCAGGTGGCTGGTTAGTTGTGTAATTACAGTCTCACGGTTGAGGTCTAATACTAAAGACTCAATTTAGTTGTACAAAGAGAATGCAAGATCACCACACAGATTAGCTCTCTAAAGACTTTTGATCCTTTTGTATTTTAATAAAATTTCCAAATGCTATTATTGCTTCTTTTAAAGACTAGGTTCCTGAAATCTTTTGTTCTTTACAAGCTTAATATCTGCTGAAGAAAGCTGCGGAAAAAAACGTTCAATAATGGAAGTGCTAAGCCCCATTCGCATAATCAACTCAAGCTTTCAGTTCTTATCAAGCTATGATCAACTGTTCATTACAGTCTATCCTTTAAGCCCATGCTGACTTCACTGTTGAACTTTTCTTATTGCTTGTTTTGCTTTGACAAATTTTGTCTCTGTGTATATTGACTTTTGGAGGTAATTCATTATTTTTCTTGTCCTTTATGGATTTTCTCATTTAATGATAGATTTAAATTTGACCACACCCACATGTAATTAATGAATTATACATAAATATGGTCTGTAATTCATATTTTGTCTATGTTATAACTGTTGTAAAGTTAAATTTACATCAAAAAAGCATTTAGTGACTGTTATTTTCTGGAACATATTCGTAGATGTATATTCATGCACCTTCATTCTGTTTGTAAAAATAAAAGTCATATTTCTATGATTTTATATGTTAAAAACTAAGTTATGGATGAAAATTACTAGTCTTTGTGTTTAAAATGCTTTTAGGCTTATAAATGTATCCATTCACCTACAACCCCAACAATCATTCATTTGCTATTTATTCACATCATGAAGCACCTTGTATACTGTACAGATGAACACACACTTGATCTTAGACTCAGAGGTCCAAGTTTTGATATAGTGAGAGGAAACTGTCATTTCCAAGGAAGTTCATTTCTAAGAACCACACAAGATGTTTAACATGTTTCGAAAAATTAAAAACATATACTGATGTTCTGATGTTTTAAGTTTATAGATTTGTTTGGGCCACATTCACAGTTATTCTCATTGAAGAAATTCCATAAGCCATTAGTTACCCACATCAGAAAAATGTTAAATATACCATAATTAATGGCTTAAGAATCATGGCAAACAGGATGTAACAAGGCTGGTGCACTCTCTGTTCTAAATATTAAGCAGAGATTTCGGGGGTGCTATTTGAGTTGAATTATGAAGAACACATAAGACTACCAGGTAAAAATATTTTTAAAAACATAAAAAATGAAATCAATATGAGATAGAAAGGTCATCTGCAGCAAATATAGTATTGCCCTTTGAATAATCATGGCCCAGGCTTTGCCTTGATGTAAATGATATGGAACATCACTCTGTTCTGTTTTGCCATCTATAAGTCTCTGAAAATCTTATTTGCAGCTTTCCAAAGCTCTTAAGCTAAAGAGTAAACCCACATCTTTACATTCAGACTCTTCAACTTCATATATAGTTTACAGAATAAATTTTGCTTCTAAAGGCTATTAAGAAATTTGGGGAAAGAATGGTTATTAATTTTGTAATGATTTGAACTGTGTTAGTTGTATCATTGTACTAAAGATCTACCATTTATGCCTTTTTGCTAACTCTTTGCTAAATATAAGCATACATGATTTATTGCTATTAATGATAACTATCCAGCTAATATTTTTGAATATGCACAGTATTGAATATCAAAGATCAATGTTATACATGCCTACTGACAATGTTTGGCAGTAGACAGGTACTTGGTGAGGTAGAATCAACCTTGTGTGAGGATGTGGCTATGAATGGGTTCCCATGGTCCAGTGGATGTATCCATAGCATGCATATGGGATAAAATAACTGCTGTTCTTAATGTGTTACAAGCAAAAAAATAATCCAAATAGACATGAAGTGGGGAGAGAGCTGTATTCAGCAGTGATTTGTGCAGCCTGGGAAATTGAAATGGTGATAGATAATAATTATATTTAATTTTATGTGAGCATGGAATTTTCTTTTTTCCATATAGACATATTTTAATGAGGAACCATTTTCAACATTTTAATGCTTAATGTAGTTTCTAATTAATATTTATATTAACTTCATAACTTATATGCCTGTATACAAGAAAATGGCATCTCATTTCTTGGTTTTAATCAGAAATATTGTGGAAAATTAATTCTTATTAAAAATAATTTCCTTTCCATTATAAATAAAACAATTAAAATCTTATACATAATCCTATTCTATAGGGAAATATCAGTATAATGAAAGAAATATTTTTAGAATCAATGGCTCAGCCTTTAAAGGCTGGGCTCTCAACCAAAAATGTATGGAATTTTCAACGATAAAAGTATTTTTAAATCATTTGGGTCAATCCTATAAACAAACACCAAACCCAGACACTATTGAAGATGCCAACAAGATTTTGCTGACAGGACCCTGATATAGCTGTCTCCTGTGAGGTTATGCCACTGCCTGGCAAATACAGAAGTGGATGCTCACAGTCATCTATTGGATGGATCACAGGCTTCCCAATGAAGGAGCTAGAGAAAGCACCCGAGGAGCTGAAGAAGGTTTGCAGCCCCATAGGATGAGCAACAATATGAACTAACCAGTACCCCCAGAGCTCCCTGGGACTAACCCACCAATCAAAGAAAACACAGTGTGGGACTCATGGCTCTAGCTGCATATGTAACAGAGGATGGCCTAGTCAGACATCAATGGGAGGAGAGGCCCTTGGTGTCTTGTGAAGATTCTATGCACCAGTCTAGGGGAATGTCAAGGTCAGGGAGTGGGAGTGGGTGGGTTGGGGAGTAGGGGGAGGGGGAGAGAATAGGGGATTTTCGGAGAGGAAACTAGGAAAGGGGATAACATTTGAAATGTAAATGAAGAAAATATCTACTAAAAATATATTTTAAACACAGGAAAATAATCATTTATTTTAAAAAGTCCAACCCAGCACCCAAATAATGGATGGTAAAGACCTAATATTGGCATATAACTGTAAGTACCATGGAGCTCTATATATGTGCATCAGCTAAACTGATGCTTGCACAGGTTGGGGGGTGTTAAGCATGGAGAGAGCAACATATCTAGCCTTCCAGAAGACTTGGGAATTCTTGTTTGGATAAGCAAAATGAAATTTTAATGGAATTCCAATTTGCTCATGGTTGTTTGATTTGTCTTTTACTATGCCAGTAAGAAAGACACCTCTCCCTGGAGGTGTGCCCTTCGATGATCACTCTGACGAGTGTTTAGTGATAGCAGTCAACGTAAGATATTCCTGGAACCCTGGCCACTAACTAGAGCAGACTGCAGGGATGGGCCTTATCCTTAGGTGCTTTACCGACCACTTCTTGTTCAGGCTCATATACTATCATTTCATAGCCCAATTTTTACTCTTTCCTCTCTTAACTTTTTGAATTTGTACTTGTAATACTTGTAATAATACGACCAGGAGTAAACTGACAGCTATGGATCAGTTTATATATAAAATTACACAAGCTGGATTTTACAGGCTGGATCATCTTCCTTCATTTAAACAAAAGTCAGCAGTCTAACTGAACATACAGACCTCTCTCTCCTCAGAAAAACATGGCCTGCATAGTGATTTTAGGAAATCTATAAACTAGAAAATATTATATAGTTAATGTGATGTCTTCTCTGAACTACTCCAAGATATCAGAGCTACCCACCATTCAGAAAATGATGACGATTGAAATATCTGACCTGCTGTTGCTTCCTGTCCGTGTACTTCTCACTTTTAAATTCTATAATTAATGATATTTAAAGATGAATGTAAGATATGGTATCAATATGTAAATTAAAATGGAGAAATCAAATAACATAATTTAGTACATAGGTGTTGGGAACTTCATGGTTTTAGTTTCCAAAAATAAAATGCACATTTTCCCACTAGTATTTGCTGAGAAATCATGTCACACTCAGCTCATTGTCCACATACCATTTGCTAGGAGTTGTACTCCAAGTCTATGCTCAGAGTGACACACTTCCTCTAACAAGGCTAATATCCACTTATCAGTGAGTGAATTAAAAGTGACTTCTTTTCTGATTGGGTTACCTTATTAAGGATGATATCCTCCAGATACATCCATTTGCCTAAGAATTTCATAAATTCATTGTAATAGCCGAGTACTACTCTATTATGTAAATGTACCACATTTTCTGTATCCATTCCTCTGTTGAAGGACATCTGGGTTCTTTCCAGCTTCTGGCTATTATAAATAAGCCTGCTATGAACANAGTGGAACATGTGTCCTCATTACCAGTTGGAACATTTTCTGGGTATATGTCCAGGAGAGGTATTGCTGGACCTTCCGATGGTAATATGTCCAATTTTCTAAGAAACTGCCAAACTGATTTCCAGATTTGTTGTACAAGCTGACAATCCCACCAGCAATGGAGGAGTATTCCTCTTTCTCCACATGCTCACCAGCATCTGCTGTCACTTGAATTTTTGTTCTTAGCCATTCTGACTGCTGTGAGGTGAAATCTCAGGGTTGTTTTGATTTGCATTTTCCTGATGATTAAGGATGTTGAACATTTTTTCAATCTCAGCCCTTCTGTATTCCTCAGTTGAGAATTCTTTGTTTAGCTCTGTACCACATTTTTAAGAGTGTTATTTGAATTTCTGGAGTCCAGCTTCTTGAGCTCTTTGTATATACTGAATATTAGTCCCCTATCAGATTTAGGATTGGTAAAAATCTTTTCCCAATCTGTTGTTGGCCTTTTTGTCTTATTGACAGTATCTTTTGCCTTACAGAAGCTTTGCAAATTTTTTGTTTTTTGCTTTTTGTTTTTTTCAAGACAGGGTTTCTCTGTGTAGCACTGGCTGTCCTGGAACTCACTCTGTAGACCAGGGTGGCCTCAAACTCAGAAATCCATCTGCCTCTACCTCCCACATGCTGGGATTAAAGGCATGTTCCACCACGCCCTGCTGAAACTTTGAAATTTTATGAGGTCCCATTTGTTCATTCTTGATCTTACAGCACAAGCCATTGCTGGACAGTTTAGGAATTTTTCCCCTGTGCCCATATCTTTGAGGCTTTCCCCCACTTTCTCCTCTATAAGTTTCAGTGTCTCTGGTTTTATGTGGAGGTCCTTGATCCACTTAGACTTGAGCTGTGTAAAAGGAGATAAGAATGGATCAGTTCACATTNTTCTACATGATAACTGCCAGTTGTGCCAGCACCATTTGTTGAAAATGCTTTTTTCTACTGGATGGTTTTTATCTCCCTTGTCAAAGATCAAGTGACCATAGGTGTGTGGGTTCATTTCTGGCTCTTCAATTCTATTCCACCAATCTACCTGTCTGTCACTGTACCAGTACCATGCAGTTTTTAATCACAATTGCTCTGTAGTACAGCTTGAGGTCAGGCATGGTGATTCCATCAGAGGTTCTTTTATTATTGAAAATAGTTTTTGCTATCCTAGGTTTTTTGTTATTCCAGATGAATTTGTAAATTGCCCTTTCTAACTCAGTGAAGAATTGAGTAGGAATTTTGATGGGGGTTACATTGAATCTGTAGACTGCTTTCGGCAGGATAGCCATTTTGACTATATTAATCCTGCCAATACATAAGCATGGGNGATCTTTCCATTTTCTGAGATATTCTTCAATTTCTTTCTTCAAAGACTTGAAGTTCTTGACATATAGATCTTTAACTTCCTTAGTTAGAGTCACACCAAGTATTT
>NC_034593.1:138259096-138260529 GCF_900095145.1 Mus pahari
GGGAAATTGGTCTGAAGTTCTCTTTCTTTGTTGGATCTTTGTGTGACTTAGGTATCAGAGTAATTGGGGCTTCAAAGAATGAATTAGATAGAGTACCTTTTGTTTCTATTTTGTGGAATGGTTTGAGGAGAGTTGGAATTAGGTCTTCTTTGAAGGTCTGATAGAACTCTGCACTAAACCCATCTGGTCCTGGGCTTTTTTTTTTCGTTGGGAGACTATTGATGACTGCTTCTATTTCTTTAGGGGAAATGGGACTGTTAAGATCGTAATCTGATCCTGATTTAACTTTGGTACCTGGTATCTGTCTAGGAAATTGTCCATTTCATACAGGTTTTCCAGTTTTGTTGAGTATAGCCTTTTGTAGTAGGACCTGATGATGTTTTGGATTTCCTCAGGATCTGTTGTTATGTCTCCCTTTTCATTTCTGATTTTGTTAATTAGGATACTGTCCCTGTGCCCTCTAGTTAGTCTGGCTAAGGGTTTGTCTATCTTGTTAATTTTCACAAAGAACCAGCTCCTGGTTTGGTTGATTTTTTTAAATAGTTCATTTTGTTTCTACTTGGTTGATTTCAGCCCTAAGTTTGATTATTTCCTGCCTTCTCCTCTTGGGTGAATTTGTTTCCTTTCGTTCTACAGCTTCTAGGTGTGCTGTCAGGCTTGTAGTGTTTGCTCTCTCTAGTTTCTTTTTGGAGGCACTCAGGGCTATTACTTTTCCTCTTAGGACTCTTTTCATTGTGTCCCATAAGTTTGGGTATGTTGTGGCTTCATTTTCATTAAACTCTAAAAGTCTTTAATTTCTTTCTTTATTTCTCCCTTGAACAAGGCATCATTGAGTAAAGAGATGTTCAGTTTCCACATGAATGTTGGCTTTCTATTATTTATGCTATTATTGAAGATCAGCCTTAGTCCATGGTGATCTGATAGGATGTATGGAATAATTTCAATATTTTTGTATCTGTTGAGGCATGATTTTTGACCAATTATATGATCAGTTTTGGAGGAGGTACCATGAAGTGCTGACAAGACGTTATATCCTTTTGTTTTAGGATAAAATGTTTTGCAGATATCTGTTAAATCCATTTGTTTCATAACTTCTGTTAGTGTCCATGTGTGTCTGTTTAGTTTCTGTTTCCAGGATCTGTCCATTGATGAGCGTGGGGTGTTGAAGTCTCCCACTATTATTGTGTGAGGTTCTATGTGTGCTTTGAGCTTTACAAAAGTTTCTTTAATGAATGTGGCTGCCCTTGCATATGGAGCATAGATATTTAGAATTGAGAGTTCGTCTTGGCAGATTTTACCTTTGATGAGTATGAAGTGTTCCTCCTTGTCTTTGATGATAACTTTGGGTTGAAAATCAATTTTATTCGATATTAGAATGGCTACTCCAGCTTGTTTCTTCGGAAAATTTACTTGGAAAATTGTTTTCCAGCCTT
>NC_034593.1:138261247-138293092 GCF_900095145.1 Mus pahari
TGTAGGCTTCTTTTATGTTCATGGGCATCTCTTTCTTTAGGTATGGGAAGTTTTCTTCTATAATTTTGTTGAAGTTTTTGCTGGTCCTTTAAGTTGAAAATCTTCATTCTCATCTACTCCTATTATCTGTAGGTTTGGTCTTCTCATTGTGTCCTGGATTTCCTGGATGTTTTGAGTTAGGGTCTCTTTGTATTTTGCGTTTTCTTTGATTATTGTGTCCATGTTCCCTATGGAATCTCCTGCACCTGAGATTCTCTCTTCCATATCTTGTATTCTGTTGCTGATGCTCACATCTATGGTTCCTGATTTCTTTCCTAGGGTTTCTATCTCCAGAGTTATCTCCCTTTTGGTTTTCTTCGTTGTTTCTACTTCCATTTTTAGATCTTGGATGGTTTTGTTCAATTCTGTCACCTGTTTGGTTGTGTATTTCTTTAACAGATTTTTGTGTTCCTTCTTTAAGGACTTCTACCTGTTTAGCAGCATTTGCCTATAGTTCTTTAAGGACTTCTACCTGTTTAGCACTGTTCTCCTGTATTTCTTTAAGTGAGTTATTAATGCCCTTCTTTTTTTTTTTTAAAGATTTATGTATTTAGTATATGTAAGTACACTGAAGCTGTCCTCAGACACTCCAGAAGAATGTGTCAGATCTTGCTATGGATGGTTGTGAGCCACCATGTGGTTGCTGGGATTTGAACTCCAGACCTTCAGAAGAGCAATCAGGTGCTCTTACCCACTGAGCCATCTCACCAGCCCTATTAACGCCCTTCTTAAAAATCTTCTACCACCATCATGAGATATGATTTTAAATCTGATTCTTCCTTTTGTGGTGTGTTGAGGTATCCAAGACTCTCTGTGTTGGGTGTACTGGGTTCTGGTGATTCCCAGTGTTCTTGGTTTCTATAAGATTCTTCAGTTTCCCTTTTGCCATCTGGTAATCAGGTAAATGTTCAACCTGTCTCTGGCTGGCGCTTGATCCTTCTGTGATTCTGTTAACCTCTGTCAGCTCTCCTGGGATTCCAACTCTCACCTGAGTCCAAGTGATCAGAGCACTCTCTGCAGGCAATCTCTCCTCTTGCAGGGCAGGTGTCCAGAAGTCTAGAGCTCTGATCCACCTCCTGAATCCTGGGGTCAGAGCCCTCCCCGTAGGCTGACTCTCCTCTGGCAAGGAAGGTGCCCAGGGGTCTGGGTCTCAGCTCTGCCTCCAGGCTGAGGATGAAGGCCCGATGGGACCTTTTCCAAGAAGCTCTGTTGCTTCTGTTGCCCACATGCTCTCCAGTGATCACGAGTTCCTCGGTGTGCTAGGGTTCCTGTGGCATGGAGAGTCCTCTGGGGCCCTCAAAATGCTTGGCTGGGTTCACACAGTAGGTGGCAGTGCTGGACCTGACTGGAAAGTATCCCAGCCTCTGGTTGTCTGGGGTTCCTTTGTCCCTGTTCCTGCTGGCACAAGACCTTCTGCGATTCTTTGGAGCTGATGTTGTGTTCCACTCACCTGTGATCCTGAGGTGATACCGAGGTCCTGAGATGTGGAGAGTACTCTAGGACCCTTGGTGGCCTCCAGCGGGTTCAGGCAGAAGATGGTGGGTGTATTCTTATATTCTTTTCTTACATTTAATATTATCATCAGAATTTTTGGAAAACTTGAATTTTTTATGCAGGAAATGATCCTTTCTTGCTACTATACCAACCTCCCATCAGTTTCATGAAAGAGTGCCTGAATAATTTATCTCATCTCCCTACTTCTTCTTTTGTGTCTCATATGTATATTCTCTTGACAAAGTAGACAACGACCCTCAGATTTTTTCCTCACCTTTACTTAAATCCCTGGGTAACCTAGCTCTGGAATTAGAATTGAACATAGCTTTCTACCTTGCCTAGAGAGCTTCAGAAGTCTCAGACATTCAGGAAACTTGTAAAACTCAGGAATCTGAAACATCCCAGACCACAAGAGGCTCCTCCACAAATTAGAACTAATTGTAGATTGCACAGCTACTGAGTTGCATAGGTGCTCCAAAGAAAGTTTTCAGGAGTGGGCATCTATGCTAAAGTTGGCATTTTGGCAACTCATTTGCCTAAAGTCACCTGTGCTCCTCTAATCAAACCAAATAAACTCATTGCTTCACCATATTGCATTTAGGTAGTTTTCTGAGATCTGTTCTTGGTGCCCTTCCCAACATGAATAGATATTTATTCCCATCTCATTACGAAGAGTTGTACCACCCTGCTTCACCTGGTCAAATCTGTGTTGGCAAAGATATGCAGATGCTGGAGGGTCCACTCACTCGTTTTCCTAGTCCAGTTCCTTCCCACCTCCCACACTCCCTACCTCTCAGTTTTTTGAAGATTTACTGTTTTTTTTTTTTTTTTTTTTTTTTTCCTCTAGCACAACTCATTTCTTCTCACCATAGGTGATTCTTCCCACCAATGGAATGACATGCTTTCAATCATTCAGGTCACTCATTTTTCCTATTGCTGTTCTCTTCAGAGCCTTCTCTAAATCCAATAGAAAGCATCCTCTCACCTTCCCTTTAATATCCTTAGCTCCTTTCTTGCGATAACAATTATTATCACTTGGAATATTACCTAATTTTCACTGACTGCTCATGCTCTTCTGGTTAAATAGAAGCTTACTGGGGATAAAAATATACCTATTTTATTCAATGAAAATTTTCTCACAATAACAGCCCTTGAAATAATGTGTGACAATTTACCATCATATCTAATGGTGAAAGAGAGATACAGAATATGTCATATAATATAATATATTAGTATGACTCTACATCTCTAATTTAAATAATGACACTATCTTAATTAATATACCTTTTCATAAGAAGAGCTGTTTCCAAATAAACCATGAGTATTTATTGCAAAGGGGTGAAGTTTCTCCCAAGAGTTTTGAACACATCCCAAAATAATTCTTTAAGAGTTCGTCCAGAATAGTATTTTTCACATGCTTGTGACTAGTTGGAGGGAATATGTTGTAGAGTGCTCTGCCCTGGGAAAGAATTGAAGCAGTTTTTATGCGACACTACCTAATCCCTGGAGGCCTAGGTCATTACAGAGAATAACCCTGACCCATGGGTCTCCCTAGCTTTCCTATCTTCCACACAATCTCTCATTCTTGACTCTGCTTTTGCAGTGGATGCAGCCCCCAAATATGGACTTTTCATACTTGAACTTTCAGTCTTAAAAACTGTGAATTAAATAAATACAGTTTTCTTTACACATTGTCCAACCTCAGTTTAAAGTGTACACTATGAACACCAACCTGTTTTTATGGAAAATTCATATTTGTGCAGTGAAAATTATTACATATTATAGGTTATATTAACACCAAGATAGTGAACTACTTTACTATTATATAACTAAGCTTTACAAAAATTCTTCTTTAAGAAACATTTAAAGGAAGAATTTAAGCTTTCTTTTATTTTTTTTTGCATTGTTATATATTTACAGATTTAAAAAACACTCTCCATCGGTTGTTATTCAAACATGTCACATGAATAAATACTAACAACTAGAAAGATCAGTCTAGGGATGTACATTATCATGCAGACTACATTATGATGACATCCAAATTTGCATTATTTTTGTTCTTTTTAGGCATTCGCCACATATTTTTCACAAAGTCAAATGTAGTCCTTTCCAAAATTTTAGAATATGAACAAAAATACCCTGTTGTCCACAAAGCCATAGGTGTATTTTAAACTGATTCTATATCAATCTTTATTTTGAAATCTCACAGCTTTGACTCTGGTACAAGTTTTAAGAAATAAACTTTATAAGTCTCCAGTTCCCAAGTCTCTAAATTGCACATTGTGAAACACCGGCTATTGCCGTGCAGACCGTAGAGATTGAGTGCAAAGCTATAATTCACTTTCACGTTTGAGGCTGTTGACATAAGCCAGCATAGCTTGTTGGCTTAGGGACAGCAACACAACCCTGCTATTGAGTCATGGCCTGTGTCAAACATGAGTAGGAAGAAATTGGCATTCACAGTTATAGATAACAGTTCCATCTCTCTGCACTTGGGATATGAAAAAAAAAACACGTTTTTTTTTTTTTTTTAAACATTCAAGAAAGAGTTCATCTCTGCAAAATTTTACCGTTTGAAAAGATAGCAATTTAGAACATTTTGAGAAACTATCAGATTTTATACTGAAGAGAAGGATGAAAAATACATGAAATATATGTGATTTCTTTCACCTTAAATGTCTTGGGATTCACTGTGACAATTGTCATCTTCTCTTCTATAGGTAAAATCTTTTAAAGAATTATTTAGTGAATCCCTGCTTCACACTACTGGATGTGATAGACTCGCTCATATACTAAGAGAATTATATGATTTTTATTTCTTAAAATATTTATAAGAGAAGATGGAAAGAGAGGAAATGTATAGAATTACTAAAAGCCATATATGAGTGGAGAGATTTCTTGGCGGGCACAATACTTAATAGGCAATCCCAATCTGCGCCTGAGTTCTACTTCCCTCAGGAATGTAGAAGGAAAGAATCAACTTCACCTGACCTTACAGGTGCACTCTGGCACATATGTCCACCATAATAAATAAATTAAAAATAAAATTTTGGGGGCTGGTGACATGACTCAGCGTGTAAGAGCACCGACTGCTCTTCTGAAGGTCCTGAGTTCAAATCCCAGCAACCACATGGTGGCTCACAATCATCCATAACGAGACCTGACTCCTCTTCTGGAGTGTCTGAGGACAGCTACAGTGTACTTACATATAATAAATAAATAAATAAATAAACAAACAAATAAATAAATATTTTAAAAATAAAATAAAATTTCAGACACACATGGTATTAAACAGTCTTATAGCATTATTTAATTTTTAAGTATTTATAGTTGTATTGGCACTCATTTCAAAACAGTAAGTCGAGCTGTGTGAAAGACATCTATACACATAAGAAGAATGCTTTTCTTTGTTTGCTTTAGGGGTAGTTCTTATAATGAAGGTTCTAAGTCACCTGTTTGTTTTGTTTTATATTTGGGAAGCTTTAAGCACATTAGAGAGAACATCTCTGAAAAGGAAGCCAATTTGTAATTTGTGGGTGATGAAGCCTCACTGCAAATCGGATCTTAATCTCACATGGAAACTGGGCATCACTGACAAAGAAAATGAAGCTTCAGTATTAATAGAAGGGAAGAAAAGAATAAGATAGTGTATAAAATTTTCATGACTCTGAACTAAGCCACAGTGGAAAGAAAGCATTCTAAGTATTAGCTTAAAAAATACTTAGAAGAGCCAGTCAGCTGCACGCCTTTAATCCCAGCACTCGGGAGGCAGAGGCAGGCCGATTTCTGAGTTTGAGGCCAGCCTGGTCTAC
The DNA here is from genome assembly GCF_900095145.1 of Mus pahari. Taxonomy (NCBI): domain Eukaryota; kingdom Metazoa; phylum Chordata; class Mammalia; order Rodentia; family Muridae; genus Mus; species Mus pahari. Next base: position 138,266,593 of record NC_034593.1, read on the forward strand.
AGAGTGAGTTCCAGGACAGCCAGGGCTATACAGAGAAACCCTGTCTCGAAAAAACCAAAAATATAAATAAATAAATAAATAAATAAATAAATAAATAAATAAAACCACTTAGAGGCGTTGAAGAGTGACTCAGACAATTGAGTTAGGCAAGATGACTGTAGAAGGGAAATACTAGATGCTAGGTTGGGACATTTCCAGTGATCCTAGGAGCCATTTGCTTAATTTCTAACCTCACCTCTTTGACTTGTTGGTAATGCAATTAGGAACAGCCACAAAGTTGTTGTGATAATTGTCAGAATCAAGGGAAATATGTTTGTGTCAAGTCTAACAAATACTTCCTTTAAAAGCACGGATAGTATATCAGACAAAGAAAGGATTCTCTTGCACAAATGAATTGTATGAGGATCTATCATAAAAGACCTACCCAAATCACAGATTTTAACAATGGCCACCTTAGACTCAGAGAGGACACACCCCTGCAAGGACACGTACGTACCTGTCTAGTGCCACTCTGCCATTCCTTGTGGATATGGGCCACACAAGGTAATTTATTAGAAAGAGAGATTCAGAGGAGCTACTTTGCATTTTGGGAAAATATTCCACCTAAAACCTGCAAGATATTAAACAATCTCACCAGTGTTAGAAGTGGGATACATTCCATGGAGTTGTTGCTTAGAGATGTTGTAGATACTCTAAAACAATCAACTTTTTTCATTTCTCTTGGCTGCCTATTAGAACTCGACAACAAGACTCTACTGTTGAATAGACTACATACTGCAGTTACCTAGAAAAACAGCCTGGGCCTGCAAGAAAGCTTTCATAGTCCTCTGTTGGACTGTGCGAGAAAATACACTGTTCTTAGCTACCTGTGAACTCAACAAACTGCAAAGATCAACCTGTCAGGCATGTCACTCTCACTTGTGCAATGGTTACCCTTCTGTTACATGGCTAGGTACCTGTTCTCTGATTGCCCTATACTCTGCAGGAGATAACCCATGGCTGGTTCTGTAACATTGCCCAAAGTCTCTGTGGAGGAGCCATCCCAGGCCCTGGTGCACAGGAGGCAGTACTGTTATTTAGGTAATTTGAAAGATTCAGATCGAAAGGGAGAAGACGGGGAGAGAAGAAGAGGGGAGGGGAGCACAGGAGAGGGGAGGGGAGGAGAGGGGAGGAGAGGAGAAGAGAGGAAAGGAGGAGAGGGGAGGGGAGGGGAGAGGGAAAATTACAAGATATATTTAGTGACAATCATGGGTTACAGCTACTCACATACTTAAGTGCCTAAAATAGAAGCAAAGGAATGAGAACATTTGCCAGTAATTGAGCTCTTCCTAGTGCTGAGTTTGCCCATGTGGCATCAGTTTGCATTTTGGTGATTTTTGATTCATTCCATAAGATTCTTGTGTTTTCATTAGACGTATTGGAGTTTTAACAACAGTGAAATATCTAAGATTGACCATGCACCTTTCATCACTGAGGGGGGGGCGGGGAACAAACATTTTTTGTAATTGACAACGTCTGTAGGTTAATTGAGAATTCTGTTCATGGTAATGTTAAGAAAACTGACATATTTTCAATATCAGCTGTCATTATTCAAGCCCAAAGCATAACAGATGTGTGTTCAATAGTTCTCAGTTATGTTATAGATTCATTCAGAACACTTAATATCTAGTCTAAACATAAAATTAGTATTGGAAAACCATGCTCCCTGGACCAATGCTGCTCTTCCTGGTATTAGATAATCGATGGTTACACTTGCTTTGGTCATGAAGAGCACCAGTCTTACCTCATTGTCATTTTACAGAACAATAAGCAATATGAAAAGCAATATATCATTACAATAGGCAGAACTCACAATCAAGTTGGGGTAAGATTTCTTCCATAAAAACAACACAGTATCAAAATACATGATACTCACCTATGTTAAACCTCAGGTTTAAAGAAATCTCTAAAAGCCTTTAAAGCCTATGCAAGCTGATGAACATTAAAGTTTTCTTGATATAGATCGAATTTTTTTCATACACATTATTTCATTGTGTGTTTGTGTATGCGTACACACATGTGCATTTGGATATGTGTAGGTCAGTGGGAAACATCTAGAAGCTAGTTTTCTCCTTCTCTATGTGCTTTCCAAGGATTGAAGTCAGGTTGTCAGACATGGCAGCAAGCAACTTTGTCCAATAAAGGAGTTTTCTTCTCAACAAGGCAACTGCTTATCCATGTACAGTCTTGCCTTCATCTGGTAACAAATGGGCCTCATAAGACAAGCTTAGTATATGCAGTTTCTGATATCTGCTGATAAAATATTGACTGCCGAAACAGCATAGAAAGAATTTTGGAGAAAAGTTACACAGTCCCCTTCCTTTCCCATTAATTCCATCTCTGCCAAATCTTCTAGGACAACAGTATGTGATTTTAAAAATTCATAAAGGGCATTGTAAGTTTCTTTTGCATTTAGGCCTGGAGGCATGATTAAATATAGTTACATTTCCATATAATATATGTTTTTAATTTTACATAACTACTAAGTACCTTATGAGAAAATATACATAAATTTAGAAGAATAGAAATCACACTGTTAAAAATTCAGGCCTAGACAAAAATGGGAAACAAAGACCAATGTGCTAAAATCTCATTGTCAACTGGAATCAATGACCTTTTTAATCAGCGTGGTTAGATGAAGAGAGCTGTTGGTACCCAGTCAGTGTAAAACAATATCAGCTGAAGCTGGAGTATGAAGCCCAGAAGCCACAGAGGCTGGAGAGTTGGCTGAAGCAGCATCGCCCACAAGGTAAATGTATAGCAGACTCTGGGTTTGCACAGACTGAGAAATGACTGGGGATGTGTTGATATTCCATTAGGACTGCAGGACTTAGGATAAGGAAACGGGAGATGAACCCGAAAGAGTAGCTTAGGGAGAGATGCAGGGTACTTAGTGGTTGAAATATAAGGTGCAGAATATTTGCTAGTAATAGTGCCCCCTAAGAGTTTTCAGCTCTAGTAGGGAAGTCCATGATCAGAATGCTGCTTGTGAGCTATTCATCTGGCACTCTCAAGTTGTATGGACTGAAGCAGAAAGAAACCGGAGGCTGATGAAATTTCTAAGGATGTTTGGCACTTACAGTTGACGAATGCAAGCTCATAGACCTGAGCAGTATAATTAAGAATGGATTTTTACCTGGGGTGGGTTACTATAAAGTGTATCTTAATTCTGGGGGCTTCTAAGTAGCAATTTTTAATCTCAAAGCTCAGGCTGGCCAGATTATGAGGAGAGAATTTTTTCCATAGAATAAGGTGAGAAAACAGTTCTCCTAAGGTCTCTTTTGAAAGTATAAAGATTCCATCCATGAAGTCTCCAAGTACATGATCTAATTATGTCCAAGGATCCACCTGCAGTTAACATAACACTGAGATTTAGGGCTTCCCTGTAGGAATTATGGGGGAATAAGCATTATGTGACTAACAAAGAGAGACATATATACTTCAGAGAAATGTGAGCTTTTATTATAATTTCACAGTGACCTGAATGTCTTCATTTGCTCCTCACACCCATACTCTTTTATATTCTCAATCCTCCCCTACTTGATATTTCTAACTACTGAAATATCATTTCACAGTTCCTCTATGATTTTGATGAAAATTCTCTTATCATTTTGGAAATAAAATAAATATTGAACCTTTCTGGGATCTCTTACCTTTTCTGTATTAATATTAACCATTACTTCTAAACTTCATTGAGGATACACCACAAGGAAGACAATATTGTAAATACTATACCTGCTCCTACCTTCAGAATTATCTTTATGTCTGCTGGAAAAGATAGTTAAGTATAAAAATATGACCAGACTTCTCAACTAACCTGGGCCACAAAGATCTCTCAGACACTGAGCCACCAACCAGGAAGCATGCACCAGCTGATATGAGGCCTCCTACAATATACAGCAGAGGACAGCCTGGTCTGGCCTCAGTGAGAGAAGAAGCACCTAACCCTAGAGAGACATGAGGCCAAGAGATTGGGGAGGTCCATTGGGGTGGGAGGATGGATGGGGACATCCTCTTGGATACAGGGCAGAGAAGGAATGGATGAGGAATTGTCAGAGGGCAGATGGGGAGCGAGATAACGACTGGATTATAAAAAAAGAAATAAAAGAAATTTTAAAAACTGAGAGTGAATCTTTCATTAAGAGGTACTTTTGTTACCTAGAGCTATATTTTGGGTTGTTGGCACAAAGCAGTGAGTGGAATAGATGCCAAATAACTCAATCATTGAATAACTTGTGGATAACATAGGACAGAGAGATACAAAGGACAAGAGATTAGGAGTATGGATGAGGGGTATACTCACTTGAGTAGCATGTATATGATGACCCTACATTCAATCTATCTAGAAAGAAAACCCAACTTGGCCAGAGATGTTTGCATAATTATACAGAAAATGTGTTTGAGAAATACATGTGTTCTTGCTTATCTGAGTTGGTCAGGAAACAAATGTAGGGGAGATGCTGAGAGACGGGTAATGTCAAGACTTGAGTCAATAGGGAAAGAATGAAGGAATACAAAATCCTAAGTGTAGTGAGAAAGACATTAGGGAAATAAAACCCTTCACACTAGTCACAAATAATATAAATACACTGGTGTGACTCTAACCAAGCAAGTGAAAGAACTGTATGACAAGAACTCCAAGTCTCTGAAGAAGGAAGTCAAACATCTCAGAAGATGGAAAGATCCCCCATGCTCATGGATTGCTAGGATTAATATACCAAAAATAATAGCCACATTTCTGAAAGGAATCTACAGATTCATTTTAATCCCCATCAAAATTCCAACTCAATACTTCATAGAGTTAGAAAGAGCAATTTGCAAATTCATCTGGTATAAGAGAAAACTAGGATAGCAAAATCTATTTTCAACAATAAAAGAACTTCTAATGGAATCACCATCCCTGACCTCAAGCTGTACTACAGAACAAATATGTTGAAAACTGCATGGTATTGGTACAGTGACAGGCAGGTAGATCAATGGAATAGAACTGAAGACCCAGAAATGAACCCACACACCTATGGTCACTTGATCTTTGACAAAAGAGTTAAAACCATCCAGTGGAAAAAAGACAACATTTTCAACAAATTGTACTTGTTCAACTGGCAATTATCATGTAGGAGAAGGCAAATCGACCCATTCTTATCTCCTTGTACAAAACTCAAGTCCAAGTGGATCAAGGACCTTCACATAAAACCAGATACACTGAAACTAATAGAAAAGAAAGTGGGGGAAGAGCCTCGAAGACATGAGCACAGAGGAAAATTTCCTGAACAGAATAGCAATAGCTTATGCTGTAAGATCAAGAATTGACAAATAGGACATCATAAAATTGCAAAGCTTCTGTAAGGCAAGGACATTATCAATATGACAAAACAGCAACCAAAAGTTTGGGAAAAGATATTTATAAACCCTACATCCAATAGAGGGCTAATATCTAATATATACAGAGAACTCAAGAAGTTAGACTCCAGAGAACCAAAACGCTACTTAAAATGGGGTACAGAGCTAAACAAAGAATTCTCAACTGAGGAATACCAAATGGCTGAGAAGCACCTATAGAAATGTTCAACATCTTTAGTCATCATGGAAATGCAAGTCAAAACAACCCTGAGATTACATGTCATATCAGTCAGAATGGCTAAGATCAAAAACTCAGGTGATATCTGATGCTAGTGAGAAAGAGAAACATTTCTCCATTGCTGGTTGGATTGTAAGTTGATACAACCATTCTAGAAATCAGTCTGGTATCTCTTCAGAAATTGGATATAGTACTACCTAAGGACTCAGCAATACCACTCCTGGGCATATACTCAGAAGATGCTTCAACATGTAATAAGGACACATGCTCCCCTATGGTCATAGTAGCCTTATTTATATTAGCCAGAGCTGGAAAGAACCCAGATGTCCTCAACAGAGGAATGGATACAGAAAATGTGGTACATTTACACAATGGAGTACTACTCAGCTATAAAAAACAATGAATTTATGAAATTCTTATGCCAATGGATGGAACTAGAAAATATCACCCTGAGTGAGGTAACCCAATCACAAAAGAACACTCATGGCACTCACTCACTGATAAGTGGATATTAGACCAGAAGCTTGGAATACCTAAGATACAATTCATAGACCACATGAAGCTCTAGAAGAAGGAAGACCAAAGTGTGGATACTTAGGTCCTCTTTAGAAGGGGGGGGGCAAAATACCTATGGGAGGAGTTACAGAGAAAAAGAATAAAGCAGAAACTGAAGGAAAGGCCATCCAGAGACTGCTCCACCTAGGGGATCCATCCCATACACAGTCAGCAAACAAAGACACTATTGTGGATGCCAACTAGTGCTTGCTGACAGGAGCCTGATATAGTTGTCTCCTGAAGGGATCCACAAGTGCCTGACAAATACAGTGGTGGATGGTCTCAACCAACCATCGGACTGAGCACAGGGTCCTCAAATGAGGAACTAGAGAAAGGACACAAGGAGCTGAAGGGGTTTGCAGTTTCATAAGAGGAACAATAATATGAACTAACCAGTACTCCCAGAGTTTCCAGGGACTAAACCACCAACCAGAATACACATGGAGGGACCCATGGCTCCAGCCACATATGTAGCAGAGGATGGCCTTGGGAATTAGCAATGGAAGGAGAGACCCTTGGTTCTATGAAGGCTCCTGTGAAGTGTAGGTGAATGCCAGCTCCAGGAAGCAGGAGTAGGTGGGTTTGTAAGCAGGGGCATGGTGGAGGGGAGAGGAAATTTTCAGAGGGGAAACCAAGAAAGGGGATAACATGTGAAATGTAAATAAAGAAAATATCTAATAAAAAAGAAGGAAATGAAATCTTTAAGTCTAAAGGCATGGGGCAGTAGCATTAAAACTGTGAGGTTTAAGGAGGCTGGGTACTAGGAAGCCTGATAATCTCGTTATCCAATATCATGATCCCCGCCCACCGCCATCAGTTCTTACATTTGATAGAAAAGGAGAAAGAGCCATCTAAGTTGGAGTCTGAGTGGAACTGAGCTGATATAAGAGGTTCAGTTTTATTTAGTAATTCAGAGAGCCCTGATTAATCTTGAAGAAAATTTTGCTGTTATTTGCAAAACAAAACAAAACGAAACAACAACAACAACAAAAAAAAAACCCTACAGTTTATATTGAATGAATATTTAAATTTGAAGACAGTGAAATCAGTCAGAAGAACAAAAGAAGCACAGTATTCTCCTGATGTGGCACACATGAAGTCCTCCTGGTGACTCTGAATTATGTTGAAATTAATTTTGGAGGAAAATCCAAACAGGAAAAGCATACCAATAGGTGCAAGATGTTAAATGTAGATAATAAATACTCAGTAGTTTATAAGGCAGTTTCAGAGTGAAATGGGAGAAAACAGTTTACCATGGAAGAACTGACTGACAGTAGTACTAAAATTGTGAGCTTTAAGGCAGCTGTGTATGAGGAAACCGGGCAGTACCATTGTCCAATGTCATGATTTTTCCCCTGATCAGTTCTTAGATTTTTTTTTTTTACTTCATTTTTCAGATTCCATTCCTGCTATTTCTCAATCATTTTTCTAAAGTACAGCTATAATTATCTTCAAAGAGGCCAAATTCAATAAGGCATCATCTCTTCACCCTCACATAAGAGATGATTTGAAGACATTAATACATGCGACTTTCAGATCCTTTAGCTCACCATGTCTTGATCTTGTCCTTAGAGCAGCTTTCATAAACCAAAGAAGCTTTGATTCTCTCCTGTATATGTGTCAAAGCTCTATGTATTTCACCATTTCTGTTAATATAATCATTTTATTTATATGTTTCTATTTAATTTTCAATATTTATTAACAAGCATTGGTTCAGTGCAAAGACCATGAATAACCAAAGATGTATTCTCTGGTACCCAGATACCAAGATTTTCAATAAATAATTATTTCAGTTAACAAATGACTATACACTTTCAGTGTGGTATTATGATGTGAGAGAGGGGCATTTAAACATCAAGACAGAGGTTGAATGATATCAGTTTCAGGGTACCTGAGAATAGAATTGGGAAATAAGAATGAATAACAGGATAAGAAACAAGATTCAGATAGATTTTTCTGCTTAACTTACAGATTACTGCTGAGTTTTGTAAACATCAAATTAGGAAATTTTTAAATTTTCTTTCTAATTACATAAATGTAAATAATCACTTTAGCTATAGATTCATTTTCTAAGAATTTAAAAATTACATTTATAAATTTACCACATTTCATTTTAATCTACCCAAGAAATATTTATGAAAATAGTTATAACAAATGCTGCTATTTACTTACCTAAATGGTCCAAATATATGATACAGTCTTTAGATTTAGAAAGAATTTAAAATATGGTTTTGAAGTTTGTCACTTTTCCTTTAAATATAAAGGAATTAAAAAGAATGTATATTGAAAATAAAGACGGGGCTAGAAAGATGTGTCAAAAGTTCATAGCACTTGTTCCTTGTGCAAACGACCAGAATTTGGTCCCTAATAGCTGATTCCTAGCAATTCAAAATCTCATAACTGCCTATAATTCTGTTTACAATGGACCCTATTCTTTCTTCTGAACTCTGCAGCTACCCATGTGTGATGGCTATTCCTGGTTGTCAACTTGATCATACCTAGAATGAACTACAATTCAGAAACGGAGGACACACTTGTGATCTAGATCTTAAGGCTGGAAGACAGGATCTTGGCATGGAGATCTTTATGCAGAGTCATCATGATAAGCCACTTATTATTAAAGGCCTTTAATAATTTAATAACTTAGGCACAGACACAGTAGTAGGTGCTTTTATTTCCAGAAGACTGAGGTAAGAAGATCTCTGAGTTCAAGGTCAGACTGAGAAAAAGTAAGTTTTATATCCAGGTGGTGGTACCTTTAATCTGGGTCACACATTCTGCTAGAGGCCTACATAAGCAGATTGTAAGAAGAAAGATTTACTCTTCTTTGACTGCTTGAATTTACTTGCCAGCAAATCTGTTGAAACCTACTTCCACAGAAGGCCAGCTTAAACAACTAGCCTTATGGAACTGAACACCTTCAAGATTCATGGACTTCCCATCCACAGTTGCCCATTGTTTGGCTAGTTCGAATACAGACTGTAAGCCATCACAATAAAATTCCTTAATAAATAGACACATTCCATAAGTTCTGTGACTCCAAAGAACCCTGAATTATTTATTCATGTCTACACACACACACACACACACACACACACACGGGGGGGGGGGCTTGCATGCACCAAAATTTAAAAATTAATAAAGGAAAATTAAGAGATCAATCAAAAAAATATGTGAGAGAGATAGTTGAAAGTTGAAACAGCCCTTAATAATTTAAGTATGTTTAGTAAGTAATCCAATAGGAATAGCAGAGCACATCAAAAGTGAATGTGATATTGGATATTATGAATGTGAAATATATTTTATTGACACATTTTTATTCTAAGATCATAAAAGTATCTTTTAGTCACCAGATGTGAATGTCATCCTGGAAGAATATTGCTGAATAAGCTCACTGTACTAGTCAGGGTTCTCTAGAGTCATTTCTCCTAGTCTCAGTCTCCTGGGATTAAGGTATGTACTATCTTGCCTAGGTCTAAACTTTTCATGTCTACCATGCCTCAAGATCTCCATGCCATGATCTAGGTCAGAAACTTGTGTCTTCCAACCTCAAGATCAGGATCACGGGTGTGCCCTCTAATTCTGGATTGTAGTTCATTCCAGATATATTCAAGTTGACAACCTGGAATAGCCATTACACTCACCCTTTCTAGTTTTTTCTGATCTCTAGATGCCTGTTTAAACTCAGCTGTTATGGCTCAAACTCCTCTACAAGCTGACTGATTCATACTGGGTTCTCTCAGCTAATAATTGAATTTCTCTCCTTGGCCTCAAACTAACTCTGGCAATCTGTTCTATCATCTGGCTCCTTATTCTGTGGTTTCAATACTATCTCTTGACCTTCACAGAATTTCATGACCTCAACCTCCATGGCATTGACCAATGAATTCAACTGACTGACCTGCACTGACTTGAGATGAACTGGGTGACAGCAGAGGATAAGAAGAGTAGGGGATCAACAGAGGATCTTCTCTATGGCAGGAAACAGCAGTGGTGATTACAGCTCAGGGGAGGTTTTCAAATGACCTTTACATTCTTAGGCTTTATGTAGTCACAAACTTGTCACAAGCACAGCAGTCTCTTCAACATGACATCTCATTGAGGAAAGCAATTCTGATCTTTCAAAATGTCATTGATTCAAGATTTAAGATTGTAGTTACCCCATTCGGGAGTCCATCCCATCATCAGCCACCAAACCTAGATACTAATGCTCATGCCAGAAGATACTGCTGAAGGGACCCTGATATTGCGGCCTCTTGTGAGGCTATGCCAGTGCCTGGTAAACACCGAAATGGATGCTCACAGCCAGCTACTGGATGGAACACAGGGTCCCCAATGGAGGAACTAGAGAAAGTACCCAAGTACCTGAAGGGGGCTGCAACCCTGTAGGTGGAACAACAACAGGAACTAACCAGTACCCCCGGGGTTTGTGTTTCTAGCTGCATATGTAGCAGAAGATGACCTAATCGGCCATCAGTGGGAATAGAGGCTCCTTGGTCTTCCAAACTCTATATGACCTAGCACAAGGCAAGGCCTGGGCCAAGTAGTGGGAGTGGGTGGGTAGGGGAACAGAGGTGGGGGGAGGGGTATGGGAAACTTTCGGGATAGCATTTGAAATGTAAATAAAGAAAATAATAATAATAAAAAATGAACCTTTGATAATTCAGATGAAAAAAAAAGATTGTAGTTATATTGATTAATAATAGTAAGTAAGTAAAAAAGACTCACATATTTCATTTTTGTGAATGCAGATACACACACACACACACACACACACATACAAATAGTTGCTAAGCCTCTATAAGACAAAACTTTAAAATATGTTTTGAAATGTTCAGATGGATCCTATCATTTCCAAAGTGTCCTGAATAGCAACAGACATGCATTACGAGAGCAGCAGAGACATGAGATGAGCAGAGTCAAGATGCTACTGAAGATGTTTTCAAGAAGGTAGATTTTGTTTCCTATTAGAATACAATTTATATTAAATGGATGAGTGATGGAAACCTCTGGCAAGTTCATAATTCCAAAGTTCCACTGAAGCTCAGTTAAAGAAATATAAAGAACAGAGGAACAGTTTGACTCATGGTTATTTGTGCTTTCTTTATCTATTGAAGCATCTTAATACATATGTTATGGATAATACTATATCAGGTCATAAACATTTTTCAATACTTCTATAATTTTATGATTAACTTTCTAAATCTATACTAGGATATGACTAAAAACATTTTGGTCATAAATATAATGCAGAAAATAATTGCTTCGTCATGAATTGAAATTACAGAAACCTTGATTTGAGAAAGTAAGAAAAGGAATATTCTACCATGTTTGTAAGATATGATACTGTAATTCTACAAAGAACTGTACTGCCTAGAAAGGAGAATTTGAAGCAGTTTTTAGCACAGCATTTTAAATATCCATTTTCAATAGAATTTAGAAAAATCATCATAGCATTGATATTCAAGGAAACTAATTTACTATGTGTTCTCTAAGTGAACACAAAAAACCAATTTAGAGCCTGGTAGCCCTTGGCTATATCAGTACTTCAGAGACTAAGATTGAAGGAGCTGGAGTTCTAGGCTAGCCCATCTCAAATGAAATTAAATTCCTAAAAGGCTGATATTACCAGAAGACAGCAGTAGTAAACCAGCATATTTAGCTCAAATATTATTCTATTTGGGAGAAACAATTACTATAATGGCATTGCAGGCTAGCTAAGCCACTGAAGTTCTGTGAAAGGATAGAGAAGTTTGAGCTTTCATGCAGAATCTTCTCAGGAGAACTAAAATTCAGAAAACGAGAGAAAGGTTCGGAGAATCAATACAAACACAGCATACACTAGAAAATATATAGAATAATTTTTATGCACTTACTCTGTTAAAGAGACATAAATACTGATGGCAAAGGAACTGTAATAGACATTGTGGTAAGAAATATAACTAAAGTGGTGGAGAGCATAGGCTAACAATGTGATATTCAGTGTAGTAGATTCTCATGACATTATCTGTTAGTTTTGTTAACTTTAAAGGAAGAAAGCTGAATCTAAGATCAGTATATATTGTATGAAAAAAATTCATCTAGCAAAAGGACATACATATATACCCCTATTGTAGCTGGACCCAATTGTAATCATAACAACAGTAAGTAAGGACTTCCTTTTACCTGAATGTCAGTAGTTTTTATTTGTTTGTTTGTTTTCTTGCTGAAAACCATTCCACAAATGGCTAATGTTGCTGAACATTTTTATGTATTTTCCAGCCATTTGCTCTTAAGATTCATTTTACTCTGTGTTCTCATTTCTTTATTCAATTGTTTGCTCTTTGTAGTTTTAGGGTTGTACATGTGCATACAGACTTGGGCATTATTAATACATATAGATTGATGCTTACAAGGACATGAATTATTCAAAGCTATATTTCTTGGTAGCACACAACTTTATAAACTGATGTTTAGAATTTTGGAATATTTGTATCTTGGTTAGTAACTAATGGAGAAGTTATAAACCCCCATTTTATTTTTATAAGTGCCGTGATTTTCAAGGTCTGTAATGAGAAAATTGACAATGACTGCAAAAAATTTCAGTTTGCATATTTGAGAATTTATAATTGTGCCTACAGCATCTTGATAGACATAGAGGAATAGAGTTACGCATGTGAAAATATAAACCACCTAAGACTGAAAATATAGTATACTGACAGCACTCCTTTCAGAGTAGAAACAAATGGTAGATTACAACTTATTCAATAAATCTGAATGGATTTTTGCAGTGGTTCTCAACTGGAGGCAACTGTTCATGAGTACATACTTGGCAATGTTTGGTGACTGCTACCATTGGTAGATGACTCTCATAAAAAAAAAAAAAAAAAAAAAAAAGACAAGGGGCCAAGTATGATTGAAATCCACCACAATATATAAGAATTCTTATACAAGCAAGTCCTAGTTCAATCTGAAATTTAAAAAAAAAGAAAGAAAATTTAAAAATCCTGTTTTTGTTGCCCTTGCCTTTTAGACTTACAAATGAATGCCCAACATGCATGAAAACAATGTAAAATAAGACTTTAATGGATCTACAAGTAAATAGAGAGGACAGGGCATGTGTCCAGGGTAAAGGGTCTAAAATAAAAAATTCTCATCTCATTTCTCTACAAAGAATCCTTGGTTAGCATAATATAATGAAGAAATGGAATGCACTGAAAACTACAGTGTATTTTTAAAAATCCATTACCTGGCAATTGTCTTCATTTAAGGATACATACTTGAAAAGCAGTCAAGAACTCTGAGATTTCTTTAAAGCTAGAACTTTGGGAAATTTGCACTTTATTTTGCATGAATTGCTAGTTATAGAAATATATTTTTTAACATACATTTGTCTTTTAAATAGCTAAAATCACTGCAGAGGTTACCACAGAATCTTCTCTTCCATCAACTACCACTAGCAGAAACTGTTTAGACACGACCAAAAAAGCATAAAAATAATAATACATCTAAGGGATATTATAAGATCATGATTCCTTTAAGGCTGCATGTGATATCATAAATTGTAGGAGCAAACGCAAGCAGTTTAGTGATAGGAATCCTGATATGAAAATACAGCTTTTATAATCCCCTCAGAGGATATTTTTTGGTCATAGTGGAAACTGTAATCATTTGGAAACACCCTGTTCCTACAGCCCTAGAAATTACATTGGTCATTTGAAGAATAAAAGCACGAGGCTTGTGTCTCAAAAGTGAGTTGCACTGATCATAAGAATAATAGGAAAATGGCAGTAAAGTCATTATGGGTTATATTAAATATGGGACTCTCTCTAAAATAAGAGTTTTGAGAGACACCTACATAATTTCATCTCTAAGAGATGTTACAGGTACAAATACAAAGGCACCAATTGTATATTGTAACATCAGAGCCAGCTTTTCATTAACATGTAAAGGACATTTATAGTCACATGGAATGGTATGCTCTTTATACTATGCCACTTAACTACATAAGCAAATGCTTCATCTTATGGGTATTGAAACCCTGTATATTGCACATAATACCATGATTGTGCGTCACATTTGAATTCTGAGAATTTTTTTTTAAGTTTGCTGTTGTTGTTGCTACTTCTAAGTGTGTGTGTGTGTGTGTGTGTGTGTGTGTGTGTGTACCTGTGAACTCACGTACTCTCACAGGTTGGATACATTGTATCCCATGGTGCTGGAGTTATAGATGGTTGTGAGCCACCAGATATGGATCATGGGAACTGCATTCTGATTCTCTGAAAGAGCATCAAACACTCTTACTCCCTGAGGACCCCTCTGGGTCCTAAACTGTGATTTTTGTGTGGATTTAGATTTCTTAAATGTGGGGATATTTTTCACATGGATACTGTATTTATATCACTTATACAGTTCCCTTTATCTCCTCAAAATCCTTGCATGCCCTTCAAACTCATGACTTTTTCTTCTAAATTATAATTTTTTATACACAGACATGTGTGCATGTGTGTATATTTGTGTATGTGTGTACACACACACACACACACGTGCACACACACTTATAACTGATCAATTTGGTAAGGGTATTAGGTAACTTGTCACTGGATAAAAGTAGTTAGCAGCCAATATTAGTCTATATCTCTTAATCTAGACTTGGAGGCTCCATGAAATGTGCCCCCCCCATCCTTTACTGGCATTTCAATATCCATACTACATATCATGATGCGGGTCTTATTTAGGCAAGCATACTTTTGAGATTTCATGGGTGAGGGCTGGAAACATGGTTCAGTGATTTAAAAGCTAGGCTCATAATAAAATAATAATAATAATAAAATAAAGATTTCATGGCTATAGTATCCCTGTCATGCCTAGGTACACCATCTGGTACCACCAATCCTATTTCTCTGGCCCTTACAGTACTGTCCTCTTTTACACAATTTTCCCCAAGTGGAAGGTGTAGAAATTGTGTTGTACATGTAACAGTTGGAGCTGATCATACCACTCTGACTTATACTATGCTTCTTGGCTACTTATGGATCTATTTTGCAACCACAACCTGCTGCTAAAATATAAGAATCTAGTTAGAAATTACCTTTAAATGGTAGTAGTAGTTTCTCTACAGGGTCTAATTTTACAGTATCGGGCCTGAGTTCCCTCAACATGAGCAATGATCCCTTGTCTAAATAAATCTATACATGGAGTCATTTACTACTATGTTGCTTGTTCCAAGTCTATAATTTCCCAGTATTCTCTAAAATGCTTAATAAATGAAGGTAAATCAATTGATCTGTGGAAAATAGTTTATGTTCTTCTCTTTCAGCAAATGAAAGTCCATGTGCATGAAGATCCTTTGTGGCCTATGGTTTGTTTGCTGTTAAAAGAGGATCCAGACCCCTAGAATTATCCACATTGAATAAAATTCAAAGCGCAGGGGTCTAAATCTCCACAACCTCTGTAATTTTGCATAGGAAACTTGATTTTATCCAAATCAAATTTTATTATTGTGACTAATAATGTTTGTGTGCATTTATTCCATGATTACAAATATCTAGTCCATTATAATTTTATTTTTATTTGCTATTATGTTCTAAATTGTCACTAATTAATAACCCTTTGACTTGTGACTCATATTATTACCTTTAAACAGAATCAATATTACCAATATCAATATAACTTAATCACCTAAATATTACATAACCTAAAGTTTTTTTCTCCGTTGTTGAAAAGATCACACCAACAACATTGCTATAAAAAGTATATTTCCACAAATCTGCTGTTTTAAATAATTAAAAACATCAATGATATTTATGTAATTTTCAAGTTTCTTCTCATAAGAATTTGGCCAACTGGAAATAAATAATGTCCAAATTTCTTTCAATTAACTAAATAATAAATTAACTAAATAATAAATACAATTTTTTTCTAAATTTCTTGTTTGCCAAATTTTTCTTTTCTAAAAAAGAAAAGAAAAAGACCGGTCCCTCACTACTTAGAACCTAGTGACATAGGCATATCCATCCTTCTGTGTAAGAGAAGACAGGAACATGAGCTATTTATAGGAGCAATGTCACCCAAAAAAGAATGCAATTCCATTAAAAAAAAATAAAAAGAAATTAGGATGATGACTAGACTTGATTTTGGAACTGACATAAAATCATTTAACAATAATAGAGGGATATTTTGGAAGCCTTAGAGACTACTTACCTAATTCGCACAGTAAACAGCATCATTGAGGCACAGATGCAGAGATGCATGCTTTACACACTTTACAACAGTTTCCGGATCTCAAATCCTTTGCCAATGGTGAGAAAACATTATTTAATTTAAAATATTGTTTCCTTGATAAGATATATTCTTAAATTAATAAAATTGTTCATTCAAATAATCCTTATCCAGTGTAGATGCGGTTTCATAAAATAATCTATATTGGAAACATCTCAATCTATGCTCCAGAGACCAAAAGTTTAAATAATGCAGAAGAGAGAAAGAAAATTTGCTGGTCGATAATCATTTCTTCATTAGTCTGGCATTAATGAAAGAGCTGAGAGAACGGTGTTAGAAGCCAGCATGGGCTCTTCTGCTTCAGAAGGAAAAAGACTATATAACATGCAGAGGAAAGGCATAATTCCTCCCAATTAGTTTTGACAGAGCTCAAAACTCATTTTGCAAACTTTAAAGCTGAGAAAGGCTTACTTTTGGAAGACACTCAGGTCTACTCTGCATTGATTTTAATTTAAATAGTTGTGTGGTTCCCAGAGAAAATGCATAAGCTTAGTAGCCTTTCTCCACTGGGCTACAAATGTGCTCTAGACATGTTTACTATGGGAAACATCACTTCTTTAAATGGAAATTAGAAACCATTTTGCTTAAATAATGATTAATAAAAATTAAAATTAAAAGCATAATAATAAAATTACACGAATCTGGGAAAGAACTGGTTTGGGGGACACATGAGAAGTTGTAGGGAAGGTAATAGTTGGATATGATCAATATATGTAATACAGAGTATATGACTTTCAGTGAATAACAGATATGTTTAAAAACCTCTCTCATTTTTAACATAGTTTCTGTTTTAGTCAAGTAGGATACTCTGGCTCAAATATTACTTTCCATGGATCACCACATGCCTTCATGGTTAAAACTCCAATAAATAACCACAGCTCAAATGTAGTTTCAGATATCAAGCATGGGCACACTGGGAAGATTCTTTGTTATGGAGTATTCTATGTAATATAATATATTTAGCATAACTTCTGATGTCTATCTTTCAAGTGCTACCAGTACCTTGAATTCTGAGAAGCAAAACCATCACCAGCTATCATTAGCCCTTCTGCTTCTCAATAGGAGAAAATGGCCCTTGTTGCAGACTCCTTGACTTTAGGACAAGACTAATATCAAGTTAACATTGACCACTGGAACTTGGATTCACATAACCTGGAGTACTTTTTCATTTAACTATGTGGTAAAGAAAAGAATTCTTTAATGGACTCATTTAAAGCACAGAACTCAGCCATTCTACCAGTTGTAGACCACATACCCATCTAGTTATACAGCCTTACTCCTCATTAAGCATCCCAATACCCCTTTGTGTCCCCAGAAACTCTCTTGAACAGTCACGTTTCTAATTCCTCAGCTCAGTGTGATTTTATCTGTTCATAATAAAGCTGGGCATGCTTCCAGCTCTCCATAGAGCCCCATTGGATTTCTACACATTGACCTTAAAAGAATGAACATCAAACATCACAATTGCACTCTTTTGCTAGATTTTTAAAGGCACAAGGCCCCCACAAGGCACCACTGCATAATTTTAGTGATGTACATATTCATATTCTTCTAACCATACTAACATACTTATAGACAGTTCACATAATGGATAATATTTAATTTTGGGAGAAAATAAGAGTTAAAATGGGGTGATTTAGGACCTAGAGTCATCTTTCTTGGCCACACTGGGATCCACAAGAACCACAAGAAAGATGGCATAGCCACTGTATCAAGAGTTCCTTTCAATGAAGTTAAGATGAAATTTACCCTGTTTTGTGTTCAATCTCACTATCTCTTTTCATCTTTCAAAGCTGGGAATTTTATGTGGGGTGTGTAGGGATAGTGCTGTATGGGCTCAAGTGTCTGCCCAGCCAGATTCCAAAGGGGGTCATCAGGTGTCATCCCTCTCCACTGCATTCCTTTGAGACAAGATCTTCCACTGAACCTGGAATTAAGCTAACAACCAGCCTCCCTACTTAACCATCTTTCGGTATCCCCATTACAAACATCCCCAGCCATACCCAGATTTTTAATCTAGATGTTGGGATTCAAATAGAAGTCTTCAGGCTATGGAGCCAGTAATGCTCTTATTCAGTGAATCTGTTCTCCAGTCTATAAACTGGAATTTCTTTTATTTTCTACTTTAAATTCAGTAATGTGTGCTGTATTGACATCATTTTAATTCCTTCTTGTCTCCCTCCAACTGCTTACATGCCCCTCCCTCACATTTACTCTGATACGGGTTACTCTATTAAAGGGCTCATTACTGGAGAAAACTAATTCTCTCTCTCTTGCCTGCATATAGTTCTTCACCTAGGAGTGTGGGCCTTTGTGAAAAATTCCCCAAGCATATTGGTATGCCAACTGGTTCTACTATTGTGCAAGTCTTGTTTAGGTAGCCATAATGCTGGTATTTCCTGGATGAAGCTTGTCTGTTGTGTTTTGAAGAAACTGTCCATCTGGAAGCATCCTGGGCTTCTGGCTATTATAATCTTTCTGTCCACTTTACCATAATTTTCTATCTGTTTACTGTGAAGGATCCCATATATATGCTGGACACCTCACAGTCAGTTAGCTGACAGTAACCCGTATCAGAGGAAATGTGAGGGAGGGGCATGTAAGCAGTTGGAGGGAGACAAGAAGGAATTAAAATGATGTCAATACAGCACACATGCCATGCCTGAATTTAAAGTAGAAAATAAAAGAAGTTCCAGCTCTATAATTTAACCAGTTGCAGCTTTTGTAATGTTCTTCTTCCACAAAAGAAGATTCTTTGGTGATGTATAGGAGATGCACTTATCCATAGATATAAGGATACATATTTAAGATAGGTAGAAGGAAAATGGCAGTGACCACTACATCCACAATAAATTGTTTAGGTTAAATTGGGACGCTTTATGCACTGAACAATGCCTACCCTTCTTCCTTCCTCTACCCTTGGAGGCTGATTAAGTACAATATCCAACTTCTTATTGGCTTCTGTGTCCAACAGAGTGCATGAGTGCACACACACACACACACACACACATGCACACACACATGCACACACACATGCAAACATACCACCATCACCACCACCACCACCACCACCATGAACAACAATATTCACACTCATACATGCAAGCAAAAATTACATTATATATATATATATATATATATATATATATATATATATATATATCTGAAGATACTAACATGTATTGAAATATAATTATATCTGAATGATAATTTCATACTAGAGAGATGTCTCTCTAGCTCTTTCTTTGCCTTGAGAGTATTTCTTCTCAAATATTTTCAGTGCTATATCCTGAACCAATCAAATTGTAGCTTATGTGGAAAGCCTATTGAAAGAGGCCTCTCCTGATTGGTATAATAGAAGATAATTACCTGATTTGTCTGTAAAGCATCATCTTATTTTAATTATCTGGATCATGATTTATTTTGTTTGTTTGCACATGCATATTTATGAATAAATTTCATACTTGTTTGTAGTAAATATATTTTAACTTCAAATTATTATATTTATGTTGAGATTCAAATCCTGTCACAAGATAATCTAATAAGTTTACTGACTCTGGTATTCTTATTCACCACCATACCTACAATAATGTAGCCTTAGAAAACTAAGCACTGAATTAGATCAATTATATATGTAAGGTTAAAATTGGGATAGCAAATTCTAGAGAATCAGAATCCTATCTTTGCTTTACTTATATGGACCTAGGTTGGAAACTTCTATTTTTTTTTTAAAGTACCGTATCACAATTGTCATTTTACAATTCCCATAAAATTAAATCTGAAGATGAAGAAAACTAAAGGCTACAGTTAAAGCAATGGGTCATGTCCAATGTAATAGAAATTATTGAATGTGTCCAACCTGAGATGGTTTTTATCCCTCTTTATAGCGAGAAAATACATAGAGTGTTACAAACACGTAGGAAACGGCTTAAATTGTTGAGCTAAAGGCTGGCTTCTTACACTGCAATTTCTTATTTTATCACAATGACACAACATAAAGTTCAGAGCATATAATGGGGTGAGGAGAAAGTCTTCCAAACACCTGGCAGGCGTATCTTTCAATTTAATTCACCTGTCAGCCCAGGCAATGGTGAGTGAACCTATTATTGGCAGTTCTGTTCCATGGTTACTTTCAAATGTACTACTTTCCTATTGGCACAGAACAACTCACCACATCCTTCTTACTGTCTCCCTGGATTTATTTCTTGATATTTTTAAAGGGAAAATTCCCATCAGAACCATGTAATATATCACGTCTATCTCCTTTAGAAAGGGAAAGAGATTTAATTTTGGAGCACTGAAAAGTAATGATTTTAATTATTTAATTTTCTTATAAATGAGAGACAATCTACCTATGCTCATATCATTCATCACAATGAAGTAATTATCTCATTTATTTTATTTTATAAGACAGAAAGAAAGAATAATGAAGATGAGAATATTCCAAAAAAGCAAAAAAAGGAAATTACATTTCTGATATATCCAGTCTCCTTCGTCAGAGTAGACATGAAGTTTACTGATTGAATTACTTCATTTTCCATTGCTGTAACAAAATACCTAAGGATGAATCATTTTTAGAGAAAGTTCATTAGGTTGATAGCTTAAAGTATTGGCGACTTGAGAGCAGGGATAAAGTTGTATTGGCCCTGGTAAAAGTCTTATTGTATAAAGAACTATGACAGCAGAGCAAGTTTTAAATGAATAATAAAAACGAGAAGCCAGAGGGAAGCTCAAAGACCATTTTACCCCCTTTGTAATAACTTACACTTAGGTCACCTAGTCAGGGTATTATAAAATTCTATGAATCTCCCCCCAAAGACAGCACCCTTATTGACCTGCCCATACCAATGTCCTACAAAGTCCCATGGTCTACAGTTTTCACAGTTCTTTTATTGTCACACTGTGAAGACGATCCCTTGGGAGGCACAATCAATCTACCTCTAAACTGTAAGGACTTCCCTTCCTAGCAAGGACAGACTTTAGTGACATATAATACTTCAAAGCTTAGCTAATTAGGGATGTATGCAACAAACACACTCAGTACAGCAGTACAGACAAAAGCAGAAGATATATATATATATATATATATATATATATATATATATATATATATGCGTGTGTAAAAATCATGACTGTTATACAAATATAAAGATGCTCATATATTTAGAATTCTATACAATCCATAATATAGTGCCAAGGAATTGTTAGTGAACCCCCAAAGACCAGCCAGGAGTCAGTTAGGGTATTTATTCAAGCTTGAGCTTGGGCTCAGCCCAATGCCAATAGTAGGATAGTTTTGGTGGAGAAGAGCTCCACTTATGGGGCAAGGTTTTATAGACAGTGGCAATTGAGCGTTAAGTGTTTCTAGCCTGGCCAGCATCTAATAGGAGTGCTCCTATGGCCTTTGACATAATTGGCTGGTGCTGGGAGTCAAACCATAAACTTAACTTCTGCTTCCCATTGACTTCCTGGTTGTTAGGCAGGGATCAGGCTTGTTGGGGATTAACCTGGAAAAGCTGGATTTGTTGGGGAGATTAATCTGGAAAGTCAGGTCTTGTAAGGCTTGTTGGGGTTAGTTTAGAAACTGGAGCTAGGCTCTGGTTTATTGGGGGATTACTTGGAAACTGATGGAAGATACTAGTCTGACTAGTTATCCGAGTTCAAACTTAGGTCAAGTTCTCTAAAATGGAGTCTGAGCTTAAAAGATTTGGTCTCTCGATTAAAATCGAAGCTGGTGAAGTGTTAGAATCAGTTCAAAAGAGAACTGAAGGATATGAACTCTTATCATGGGAATATTAAAATGAGAACAGAAAACAGAGACAAGTTGGTATTTTCCAGAGTGGGTTTCCATTCTACCAGCTTACATTTTATCAGTTGTCTGCAAATCTTAGTTATCAAAGTGCCACAGAACAATTTCAACACCTTACGCAGAATTTCCTATGGACATTCACATTTTTCTTCACATACAGATCAAATCCATCAGCCTATAAGTTCTCCCCGTTTGGTACCATCGATTCTTCCCTTGTATCTTTAAATTGTTCCACTAATGCTACCACTACAGTAGAACAGCCTATATCCACAGACAGCTCTCAGGGTTTTATAATTTGGTGGGACCAATAAAATTGCCATATATATTCTAATAGAAAAACATGAAAGAAATAGCTATAATTAAAAACAAAGCATGTGTTAAGGGACATGCTTTGAATAGTAGATGAGATGATTTTAATCTGCCTTCTTTAGTTGTCAACACAAATTTCTGGAGCCCTGTAGGATCCTGTTACTGTCCATCTTCTTTTATGGTGAGGAAACACGATGCTGTCAAGGTCAAATAGAGACCCTATGTCTCAGTACTTAGCACTGAACCCATTTATGGTCACTTGAAAATGACTTTTGCATATCCGAATGGCATGTATTAATAACCTCCCCCCTGCATTCCAGCCCTCTGGTGTGGTGGTCGTTGGCCTGAATATAATCCCAGAGAAGCAATCCTTTGACATATCAAAAAAAACCTTGAGGAAACTTCAGTTCTACCCCTTGCCAACAAGCTTCCCTCAAGGGCAGCGATGTCAGGCACAGACTAGAGAAATGTTTCCTTCATTCTTAATGACAGTCAGTGACAGGATTCCTGTTGGTATTCCTTAAAATAACTCAGTCAAAAACAGTATCCACAGACACAATCACATAAAAGTTAATAAACATAATGAAAATATCTATTAAAGTATCAATAATAGCTTTAAGAAATTGTTTTTGGCAAATTTTAACATGGTTCACAATTTGTAATATAAATGACTGGCTTGAATTCACAATCCTTCTCTCTCAGACAGTTTTATGCTGTGATTATCACCATGTGCCACCATATCCTGGTCTATTTCTCAATTCCCGATATACTAAAGATAGTCCACCTATAGATGGTTTACATACTCTCTGCAGATGCTGATAAATAGGTGGGGTAGTCTCAAAAACACACAAACCGTCTCTATATGTCTCAGATGCATGTCAGCATTTCATAGAGAGGTTAGGATATTCTATGAAAAGCCAAATGTGCACCACAACAGGAAGAAGGCAATCTCCTGCATAGCATCTTCTCATGCTAATCTCATCAGGATATGGACCAAGAACAATAAGTGGGCCCACCCCCTATCAGTGGGCAATGAGTCCTTTAAAATGATTTTTAAAACTCCATTTTGTCAAAGATTTTTCTATTGTGATTACTATAAATAATTTTATAAAACATTGTTTAAAATGAGTATTATAATTACCAGATGCATAGTTCACTTGTGTAGCATTCAGAAGAAAGCATAGACATGTCTCTGTGTCTGTTTTTAGCTTGATTTAATTAGTACCCCCGATGACCATAGCTATTGAAATCATTTTGTTCAGATTTTCCGCTAAGTCTGCCAAAGGTCTTTTACTCAGAAAGGAGATTTCTGTATTCCAACGAAAATAAAGAGGCAAAAGAAAAGTAACTGTTAAAAACCACATTTTGTAGTTAAATATAAAGGGACAGTGTGCTTTGCTGAGCTGTTAGGGTCTCCTACTTCTCCTTTTAAAAATATTTTAATGAAATGGTATCCTGACTGAAGTCTTGCTTAAATTGGGTCCACTGAGTAACAAATCCCTTTCTTCCTTTCTTCTTCTCTCTCTTTCTTCCGATCTCACAATTCTTTTTTCTTCATCTCTGTTGCAAAGAGTAAATTTTTTTTGTTATTTCTTTAGAGTAGTAAGTTGTAATTCATCTACTTAAATATCATAACTGTTTAAGAAAAAAAATGTATACATTTTTATTACAGTCATTCTACTTCAATTATTAGTAGTTTTATTGACTTTGTTCTTGTTCTCATCTCCATGGTATTCTTTCAAGCTGTCATTTCCACCCTTTATTTATTTATTCTATTACATCCTGATTGCATCCTGCCATCTCTTCCCATCATCCCTATTGTACAGCCCCTCCTCCACCACCTCTCTGCTCCTCTTCTCCTTGGAAAAGCTGGAGGTTTCCTCTGGGTACCAACTCATATCAAGTCCCTGCAGGACAGGGCACATCCTTTCCAACTGAGACAAAGCAGCCTAGTTAGGGGAACAGTATCCACAGGCAGGCAACAGAGTTTCTAAGCTCCTGTTGTTGTAGGACCCACATGAAGAATAATCTGCACACTTGCTACATATGCGCAGGACCCTAGATCTAGGCCATGTATGCTCTTTGGTTGGTAGTTCAATCTCTGAGAGTCCCCAAGGTGCAGGTTAATTGACTCTGTTGGTCTTTCTCTCTAGTTGCTATCCCCTCCGAGTCACTCAATCCTCCCCTAAACTCTTGCATGTTTCCATCAGCTGAGAGGTGGAGCTTCTCAGAGGACTATTATACTAGGCTCATGTCTGGCAAGCATAAGAGAGTATCATTCATAAAGTTAGGAATTGGTTCTTGCTATGGGATGGGTCTCAAGTTGAGCAGGTCATTGGTTGGCCATTTCCTCAGTCTCTGCTCCATCTTTTTCTCTGCAATTCTTGTAGGCAGGACAAATTTTGGTCAGAGGTTTTTGTGGGTGGATTGCTGTCCTTATCCCTCCACTAAGGGTCCTGCCTGGCTATGAGAGATAGCCACTTCAGGCTTTATATTCACCCAATGCTAAGGGTCTCAGCCAGAGTCACCCCCATAGACTCCTGGGAGCTTCCCACATCCCAAGTCTCTGGAAACGACCGACCCAGTTGTCCCTCAACAAAAGAACAGATGTTTTAAAACGGGTGGTACTATTCAGCAAATAACATCGTGAATTTTGTAGGCAAATGATGTAACTAGAAAATATCACCCTGAATGAGGTTACCAGAGATGGTATGTACACTCCCTTATAAGTGGATATTAGCCATAAAGTACAGGATACTTGTGCTATAATCCTCAGACCCAAGGAAGCTAAATAACAAGGAGGGCCAAGGGAGGATGCTTGAGTTTCACTTAGAAGGGGAAATAAAATAGATATTGGAGGCAGATGGAGGGAACTAGTTAGGAGAGGGGATAGGGCAGGGAACAGAGCAGGGGAAGGAATCAAAGGTAGTGAGAGCAAGGAGAGAGGGCCAGGAGTGAATGGAGATTTCAGCGGGAGGCTTGGGAGGAGTGGATGGAACTAATCTCTAGGATGTGCCCAAGTATTTTTAAAACAAAACTTCACTCTACCCATGTATTGACACTCAATTCAGCGCAGACATGGGAATAATTTTTTTGTCTCAGTCTCTGTTCTACGGCTATGAAGGGACACTATGACCAAGGAAGCTCTTGTAATATAAAACTTTCCACTGGAGGCTTGCTTACAGTTTCAGGTAATCATTTCATGATCATCAGGATGGAAAGCAAGCTCAGTGTCGGGTGTTGTCCTGGAGACAGCTGAGACCTTTACACCCTTATCCTTGAGCTTAGAGAAAGGCATTGTGCCTGGTGTGGGCTTTTGGAACTTCAGAGGTTAGGAACCCAGGGGCATACCTCCTTCAACAAGACCACATCTTCTAATCCTTTTCAAATAGTGATTCTCTCTGATAACTAAGCATTCAAATAAATGAGCCTATGGGAGTGGGTCATCTCATTCAAACCACCACAGCTTTCTACAAGTAAATTTCCACTGCTGATTTTCACTTATACCCCCTAATATCTGCCACACAGTTAAACCTCAAGAACATCAATGTAATATGAAGACTAATCTCACTGTCCTAACAGTAAAGATCAATCTTGTCTAGTGTTTATTCTAACACACTAGAGAAAAGAGTTCATAAGCTAAAGTTAGATAATAAAGGAAAAGGTTTCAAAACAAGAATTGAAAATCACTTATGGAAAGCATGTGGGGCTTGCCACTGTCTTGTCTACTTAAGGTTATGAAAATGAATACCATGAAAGTAACAGCTTCGATTTGCATTTCCCTGATGACTAAGGATGTTGAACATTTTTTCAGGCATTTCTCAGCCATTCGGTATTCCTCAGTTGAGAATTCTCTGTTTAGCTCTGTACCCAATTTTTAATGGGGTTATTTGAATTTCTGGAGTCCAGCTTCTTGAGCTCTTTGTATATATTGGATATTAGTCCTCTAT